>NC_053026.1:68802047-68821720 GCF_003073215.2 Triticum urartu
TGCGGCTTGAGTGGAGGGCCGAGAGGCCTCTCTGTCGCAGCCACGAGGTGGACGGTCGGCCGCATCAAGTGCTTCCTCCTCTAATTGGGGTAGCAACCTGCGCTTTGGGTAGCTCTTGGAGGGGCGTTCGAGTTTATGCTCTTCGGCCGCAAGGACTTCAGTCCATCTGTCGACTAGCAAATCTTGATCAGCTCTAAGCTATTGCTGTTTTTTCTTCAGGCTTCTTGCCGTGGCCATAAGCCTGCGTTGAAAACGCTCTTGCTCGACGGGATCCTTTGGCACGACGAATTCGTCGTTGTCGAGGCTTGCCTCGTCTTCGGAGGGAGGCATATAATTATCGTCCTCGACCTCTCTATCTGTCGCTCTCTCATGAGGGCTGGTTTCTCCCTCCTCCTGTGCTAAATCTTGTTGGAGGGGGTTTTCTTCGGCACTTTTCGAAGTATTATTATCTCCCGTGCTAGAATCACCGTATTTGTTTTGGCGGGATTTTGAGCGGCGCCGCTGACACCGGCGCTTAGGCTGTTTCTTGGATGGGTCATCCTCCGCTGTTCCATCGCCATCTCCCTCTTTTGGGGTGTCCACCATGTATATGTCATATGACGAGGTGGATTTCCAGGGCCTAGTAGGCGCTGGTTCTTCATCATCTCCTTCATCGGCGTCCATATCGTCGATGTCTTCGGAGTCGAAGTCGAGCATGTCGGTTAAGTCGATGACAGTGGCTACAAAGTGGGTGGTGGGTGGGCTTTGAATTTCTTCATCATCCGTACCCCAACCTTGCTGACCGTAGTCCGGCCAGGGCTCTCCTGATAAAGAGAGAGACTTCAGTGACTTCAGGATATCGCCAAAAGGCGAGTGCTGAAAGATGTTCGCGGCAGTGAACTCCATGATCGGCGCCCAATCAGATTCGATCGGCAGGGGCGCGGAGGGTTCGGAGTCCTGAGAGGAGTCCGGCTCCTTGGAGTCACGAGTCTCGCAGAGTACGGGGCTGGTGTTCGGCTCAATCCCCGTTGGGGTCGCAGCCCCCGAGGTGGCGTCCAACCGCCCATCCTCGATCGGCGCAGTTGGCTCTGAATTAACGGTCGGAGCCGATGCAGGTGCGGCCTCCAGGGCACTGTTCGGCGGCAGAGCTAGATCATGCTCGTCGTGACAGTGCGGCACGCTCGGTAGTGGCTCGAATCCGTCGAAGATCAAGTCCCCGCGGATGTCAGCCGTGTAGTTTAAACTTCCAAATCTGACCTGACGGCCAGGGGCGTATCTTTCGATCTGCTTCAGATGGCCAAGAGAATTGGCCCGCAGTGCGAAGCTGCCAAAGATGAAGATCTGTCCGGGGAGGAATGTCTCACCCTAGACTGCATCGCTATTGATGATCGTAGGATCCATCGAGCCTAACGGCGACGACACAGAGGAACTCTCAATGAAAGCACCAATGTTAGTGTCAAAACCGGCGGATCTCGGGTAGGGGGTCCCGAACTGTGCGTCTAGGCCGAATGGTAATAGGAGGCAAGGGACACGAAGTTTTACCCAAGTTCGGGCCCTCTCGATGGAGGTAAAACCCTACGTTCTGCTTGATTAATATTGATGATATGGGTAGTACAAGAGTAGATCTACCACGAGATCGAAGAGGCTAAACCCTAGAAGCTAGCCTATGGTATGATTGTTGATGTGTATGTTGTCCTACAGACTAAAACCCCCCGGTTTATATAGACACCGGAGAGGGTTAGGGTTACACAAAGTCGGTTACAATGGTAGGAGATCTACATATTTGTATCTTCATATTCCAGGAGTCCGGCTGAAGGTATAGTTCGGCTATCCAAACACCCCCTAATCCAGGACTCCCTCAATTGGTAGGAAAATACCATCGCTCATCCCCAACCGCCACTCATAAGGAAGACAACAAATAAATAAATCATGCTCCGACTTCATCACATAATGGTTCACCATACGTGCATGCTACGAGAATCACAAACTTTAACACAAGTATTTCTCAAATTCACAACTACTCAACTAGCATGACTCTAATATCACCATCTTTATATCTCAAAACAATCATCAAGTATCAAACTTCTCATAGTATTCAATGCACTTTTTATGATAGTTTTTATTATACCCATCTTGGATGCCTACCATATTAGGACTAATTTTATAGCCAAAGAAAATTACCATGCTATTCTAAAAGACTCTCAAAGTAATATAAGTGAAGCATGAGAGATCAATAATTTCTATAAAATGAAACCACCACCATGCTCCAAAAAGATATAAGTGAAGGACTAGAGCAAAATTATCTAGCTCAAAAGATATAAGTGAAGCACATAGAGTATTCTAATAAATTCCAATTCATGTGTGTATATCCAAAAGGTGTGTACAGCAAGGATAATTGTGGTAAACTAAAAATCAAAGACTGAAATCATACAAGACGCTCCAAGCAAAACACATATCATGTGCTGAATAAAAATATAGCCTCAAGTAAAGTTACCGATAGACGAAGACGAAAGAGGGGATGCCTTCCGGGGCATCCCCAAGATTAGTCTTTTGGTTGTCCTTGAATTTTACCTTGGGGTGCCTTGGGAATCCCCAAGCTTAGGCTCTTTCCACTCCTTATTCCAAAATCCATCAAATCTTTACCCAAAACTTGAAAACTTCACAACACAAAACTCAACAGAAAATCTCATGAGCTCCGTTAGTATAAGAAAACAAACCACCACTTAAAGGTACTGTAATGAACTCATTCTTTATTTATATTGTTGTTAAACCTACTGTATTCCAACTTCTCTATGGTTCATACCCCCCGATACAAGCCATAGATTCATCAAAATAAGCAAACAGCACACGAAAAACAGAATCTGTCAAAATCAGAACAGTCTGTAGTAATATGTAGTTTTAGAATACTTATGTAACCCCAAAAATTACGAAATAAATTTGTCGACGTGAGGAATTTGTCTATTAATCATGTGCAAAAAGAATCAACCTAATCGCACTCTCCAGTAAACAATGGCAGCAAATCTCGTGAGCGCTAAAGTTTCTGTTTTTTACAGCAAGATCGCAAAGACTTCCCCCAAGTCTTCCCAAAGGTTCTACTTGGCAAAAACACTAATTAAAAGAATAAAACCACATCTAAACAGAAGCTAGATGAATTATTTATTACTAAACAGGAACAAAAAACAAGGAAAATTAAAAATTAGGTTGCCTCCCAACAAGCGCTATGGTTTAACGCCCCTAGCTAGGCATAAAAACAAGAATAGATCTAGGTATTGTCATCTTTGGTAGGAAATTCTTCAATAGAACACTTATAACCCTTAGGAGTTTCCTTCTTTTTATTAATGATCAAACTCCTATGCAAGAAATCAAGAAAATCATTCATAGCAAAAGGTTCCTTATTGATAGTGAAAAAGTTGGGGTGAACACTTATTGCTTTAAGATCCGCATTTTCCTTACTAGAAGATTCACCTTTTTTTAGGCACATACATAAACTTGGCAACTCTAATAGTAGGAGGATTTGGACTATTTTTCACGGAAGAAAAGGTAGACCCTAAGTTGGTAATAATATCCTCAAATTTATCAATTCTTGTGGAATCTTGATCTATTTTTTTGTTGACTATGGGTTCTTTTTCTTTAAAAAAAATTCAGAGTAACTCCTACCTTAGATCCATATTGGGTAATATGGTTGTGGATCTTTTTATCCAAATTCTCAATCAACTCCACTTTGGCAACTTTATTTTCAATAATTTCAAGCCTTTCCATCACATGTTCCAAAGTTAAAATAGTTCCATTAACCAAGAGAGGTGGTGAACCAAACAAATCTATCATAGCATTATAAGAATCAAAAGTATGGCTACCCAAGCAATTCCCTCCGGTAATGGTATCAAGAATATATCCATTCCAAGGGGTGATGCCTACATAAAAATTCCAAAGAAGAAAGGAAGTGGATTGCTTCCTAGTGGATCTATTCTGAGCATTGCAAATTCTATACCAAGCATCTATTAAATTTTCTCCCTCCCTTTGTTTAAAATTAAGAACTTCATGATCGGGACTACTAACGATGATAGAAGGGCTAGCCATAATAGCAAAACCAACAATCTAACACACGGATACACAAGAAGCAAGCAAAAAGATACGAATGGAAAAGAGGAGAGCGGAAAAGAGGGCAAATAAAATGGCAAGGGTGAAGTGGGGGAGAGGAAAACGAGAGACAAATGGGAAAAAATGTAATGCGAGGGATAAGAGTTTGTGATGGGTACTTGGTATGTCTTGACTTGATGCAACCTCCCCGGCAATGGAGCTAGAAATCCTTCTTGCTACCTCTTGAGCATGTGTTGGTTTTCCCTTGAAGAGGAAAGGGTGATGCAGCACAGTAGCGTTAGTATTTCCCTCAGTTTTTGAGAACCAAGGTATCAATCCAGTAGGAGGTAACACACAAGTCACCTAGTACCTGCACAAACAAACAAGAACCTCACAACCAATGCGATAAAGGGGTTGCCAATCCCTTCACGATCACTTACGAAAGTGATATCTGATAGAGATAATAAGATAAATATTTTTGATATTTTTATGATATAGATTGGAAAATAAAGATTGCAAAATAAACGGTAATAGAAATAGCAAATTGATATGAAAATAATATGATGGAAGATAGACCCGGGGGCCATAGGTTTCACTAGTGGCTTCTCTCAAGATAGCAAATTCTACGGTGGGTGAACAAACTGCTGTCGAGCAATTGATAGAAAAGCGAATACTTATGAGAATATCTAGGCATGATCATGTATATAGGCATCACGTCCGCGATAAGTAGACCAAAATGATTCTGCATCTACTACTATTACTCCACACATCGACCGCTATCCAGCACGCATCTAGTGTATTAAGTTCATAAGAACAAAGTAACGCATTTGGAAAGATGACATGTTGTAGAGGGATAAGCTCAAGCAATATGATATAAACCCCATCTTTTTATCCTCGATGGCAACAATACAATACGTGCCTTGCTGCCCCTGCTATCACTGGGAAAGGACACCGCAAGATTCAACCCAAAGCTAAGCACTTCTCCAATTGCAAGAACGATCAATCTAGTAGACCAAACCAAACTGATAATTCAAAGAGACTTGAAAACATATTTAAATCATGCATAAAAGATTTCAGAGAAGAATCAAATATTGTTCATAGATAATCTTGATCATAAACCCACAATTCATCGGATCTCGACAAACACACTGCAAAAAGAATTACATCAAATAGATCTCCAAGAGAATCGAGGAGAACTTTGTATTGAGATCCAAAGAGTGAGAAGAAGCCATCTAGCTAATAACTATGGACCCGAAGGTCTGTGGTAAAATACTCATCATTGGAGAGGCAATTGTGTTGATGTAGAAGCCCTCTGTGATCGATTCCCCCTCCGGCGGAGCACCGGAAAAGGCCCCAAGATGGGATCTCACGGGTACAGAAGGTTGCGGCGGTGGGTGGAAATAAGGTTTCATGGTTCTCCTGGATGTTTTCGGGGTATATGGGTATATATTGGAGGAAGAAGTACGTCGGTGGAGCTGTGAGGGGCCCACGAGGGTGGGGGGCACGCCTACCCCCCTGGGCGCGCCCTCCTGCCTCGTGGCCTCCTTGCTTCTTTCTTGACGTCCACTCCAAGTCTCCTAGATCACGCTTGTTCCAAAGATAACTCTCCCAAAGGTTTCATTCCGTTTGATATTCCATTTCTATGAAACACTGAAATAGGCAAAAAAATAGCAATTCGCACTGGGCCTTTGGTTAGTAGGTTAGTCCCAAAAATAATATAAAAAGGTAAATTAAAGCCCATTAAACATCTAAAACAGATAATATAATAGCATGGAACAATCAAAAATTATAGATACGTTGGAGACGTATCAACCTCACACCCCACAGGATCTACTTGCCGCACCTTGGAACCCCCAACTGCCAACTCACCACTTCACCGGAGCCGCTTCAGCGACTGGCTTGTCCACCGCTCTAGATCTCCTTGACCGCCATCATGGTTCACCGCACCGGATCTGCTTCACCGGCACCCTCGTCCACCACAGTGTAGGCCCTTCACTGACTCCCTCGTCCGCCCCATTGCTGGCCCTTCATACAAGCCCTCATTCGCCGCAACACATCCTCCTCACCGAAAGCACTGTACATCATGCCGGATGTGCTTCACCGACGCCTTCGTCCCGTGCATCGTACCTGCTCCATGGATGCCATATTCAACTCTACCGGCCCTGCTTTACTGACACTGCAGCCTCATCAGGTTATTTTTATTTGTACTCCTTTAGTTTTTCTCTTCTTTATCATGGAACTGTTCACTTACCATAGATGAGCTTTCTTGTATGTCGACAGGCACCGGAACCGAAGCACCGGAGCCGCTTCAGCAATGGCGACAGCCGGCCAAAACTCAACCGCAACACGAGCACCATCGAAGATACTTAGCTATCAAGTATGACAACGATACACATACGCCGCCAAGAATCAGGTACTATTATCCAACGGCCGGCCCCTACATTCACTTTCTTAGCATAAGAACCGCACCTTTGAATTTCTTCAGGGAATCATTCAATTTTTCATGAGACGTGTTATTCTGCTTGCACCTGTAGGGCCATACTTCTGGCAGTGAACAAGTTACATCTACTAAATTACAAACCAGTGCAGATATAGTTACAATGCTTTTGTTTTGTCCTAAGTATATATTACTGTACTTCCTAGATATCACTGCCTACTATTTTACTTCTTGCATGCTATATTTATGATAATGGTGTTCTTCTGATGCCACCTGTTGGTTCCATCAGACTGCTTCATGTTCTCTATGCTCAATTACACATCAGCAAACTAGCATGTGGTTCTGCTGCTTTTTGTTTGGTTTACCCTACATTTTCTGATGTTAGCTATTACATCACTGCTCTGAGCCTCTGTTCATTACTTTTTTTGTGCATTCCTGATGTTCCCAAGTTACATGACTAATTTGATGTTTCTATTAATTATGGAGCAGCCAACCCCATCAAGCAAAATATTTGTTCTTTTGGGGATGGCACCTCGAACAAGCATAAAAATAGAGTGAAGCACATATATTGTCGTGTAAGCACACACCCTTCTTGCATTAGTTTAGATGAACCACTGACGATAAGTTCGAACCAGTGCATGCGACTAAAACTAATTTTACCTAAATAGAGGGTGCAGAGGAAACTACAACAACTAGACTTGTATCCACGGGATGCCGATGATATCTTGAAAGAACATGGCAACAGCAGCGAGGCTTCATAGCAACATATGGTAAGCCAGTGTGTCTTAGTACATCTGAAATGTAATGCGTGTGGGCTGCTTTCTTGGCTTGTGCCCTCAACCTGTAATCCTATAGAATTGCAAATAGTTTAGTTGTCTGCTTTGCTGTATTGCTTGATTCGAATGCTTGTTTGTTACCTGTTAGGCTATACCCGAGTTGGCCAATATGTCAGCAGTTCCTGATGTACTATCATAAATAAATGCATGCCTAGTTCATTAATTTGACTCCTTAACTTTTCCTATGAACTTCATCACAAGACTGTCTTCGTAGTTTATATGAGGCCACACTGTTAAGTGCCTTCTCAGATTATTTCAATTGCTTAGATGCCTTGGAAACTTAAATATAGTGATACACTCCCTTTCAACTAAGGATATCAACTGGGTCCAGTTTAATCCCGATTAAAGTCCACTAGTGGTATGATAGTTTAAAAGATTTTTTGTTTTTTGAGGAAAATGAACTAGCGAGCTAGCAAAAACTAACTAGATGGGACTCGCGAATGCCGTTTATTTGCCACTTACATCCCTAGTTTCATCTTACCATTTTAATTTCTTTTCGGCTGATGCTGCTTCAAACCATTTAAATATAGCTTGCCATGCTCGCCAATAATTCGTATGTCGTTTACCATGTAAGCTTACAACCTAGAACATGCGATATCTATCTCTTACTTATGTCCAGCAGAAACCTTTCAGGATGTCGTTCACACTAGGACATAATGTACAACCCCAGAATCTATTTGTGGGAGCATTGCACCATCCATGTTACCAGATGGTAGAAGTTCAGAGGAAACACCACCGGAGAGCAGTCTGATCACAGATATTATAGTTCTTGAGGCTCTACTAGAGGCAGAAAGAGATGGTGTGGCTGCCATGAATGAGGTAATCTTGATCTTGAGGCTGCAAATTATGCAATTAGTTGCACGCATTATGCAAGCGACCCAAGAATTGGAGGAAGTAAGAATGTTGCATTTGAAGACGGAGGAGGTCCTGCTGCTTTTGCTATTTGAAGCCTAGGGTAATCCCAGTTCTTCTTAGATACTAGTTGAAATTGTCATTAGATTAGTATACTTGCATGTTGTGTCATGTCTCTGAATGGATTATGTTGTAAGACCCCCTATGGTGTCCATGTGTTGTAACAATCTGAATTTTTTAGGCGAGGTAATCCTCAGCACTTGTATGATTGACATAAGGTGAACTATTTTTCGTGTGAGCATATTGTATTGGATGAAATAACTGTTTGACTCAAAGTGTAAAAAACCTACTAAATTCGAAGATCACAGCATTTCTAAATCATATTCATATATAAAGGTGGAATAAATATTTCTCGTGGTTTTGAAGAAATAAATAACAAAACATAGAATGATGTATGGATATTCGTAATCGAATACAAATTGGATTTGAATTTAGTTGTCAGGGCCCAGGGTAAACGTGAAAGCTAATTCTCCCAAATTTTCAACAAAGCGGCAAAACACCCATTATCATTTGTCGGATGCCTGAAGCAAGTTTTTATGAGATGGAAATTATTGTCTACCCCTGACACTTCACATCCTAATCGACCTGATTTCCACTGCTGTTGATATGGGTAGGCTAGTAACTTCAATCAGGCGTGACACAACCGCCTCTAAGACCATTCAGACAAGGTGGGCGCCAAACGTGGGTGGCAAAACACATTTGATTCAAGCTTGTCCTAAAGACATGTGTCTCTCCCTCCATTCACTACTGCAGGATGCTGCTAACGCGACACTACGATCAGAGACCCTTCAATGAAACTGTGTGCGATGCCATAATCACAAACGATGGTGTAAAAACCTTCAAAAAAGGTGCAAAACATTTGCGATGGAGGATGCATAAAACACGGTTCAGATTTTAGTTGCGTGTGCGATGCAGGGCATACGGTTTAGCTCAATTAACTGTTTGGGATGATGAGGAACAAAAGAAATGGGCAGCCAGATGAAGGTGTGTGTGATATACATCATATGGTTCACTCGGATGAATTGTTTGTGATTAGGCAACACAAAAGAAATGGTCAGCCAGATCAAGGTGTGTGCGATATACGGCATGCGGTTCACTTGGATGAACTGTTTGCGTTGAGACATGAGAACAGAAACGGTTCAACTTAACAAGATGTGTGTGATACAAAACAAACAGGTCTGTAATCAGAAACGTGTGTGAAGACCGATAACAACACAGATGATTACTGCTAACAAGCCGTGTGTGTTGTGAGCAAACGATTGCTGGTATACAATTGTGAGTGATTGATGAAAACATCACCGACGGATTCCATTGTTTAGTCTGTGTGCGATGTGATTTTCTTTGTCTGCACAACATCTACGCTCTGTCTACAGAGCATCAACATATATAGTTAAAAAGACAGCATTGCATAACCAAAGTAAGCATACAATTACACAAGTGACTACACACATAACATTTCCACACACCAAAGTAAGAAATTACATGCATACTAAAGTAGGAGAAACGAGGACCTAATCATCTACTTATTGTTGCGACGACGCTTGCCATTGCTCTGCTTCCGGTTGGATCGCTGGCCGTTTTGGGGAAGGAGGCACTTCCTCATGTCAACGATCCGCCTCTACATGTCGTAGCTCGTGTACGCCTACTTGGCCGCGTGCACGACTGATACATCTCCAACATATCTATATTTTTTTATGTATTCATGCCATGTTTATAATATTTTTACATGATTTTGGTCTGATTTGGTTAGAACTAACCCGGACTGACGCTGTTTTCAGCAGAATTACCGTGGTGTTTTTTTTGTCCAGAAATAAAAGTTCTCGGAATGCGCTAAAAATCAACGGAGATTTTTTATGGAAAATATAAAAATACTGGAACGAAGAGTTACCGGAGGGGAGTCCTGTGGGCCCCACGAGGGTGGAGGGGGCGCCCACCCCCTGGGGTGCGCCCCTGTGCCTTGTGGACTCTCTGTTGGGGCCCCTGACTTGTTCTCGACGCCAACCTCTCCTATAAATCCCCAAACCTCCAGAAAATAACCTAGATCGGGAGTTCCTCCGCCGCAAGCCTCTATAGCCACCAAAAACCAATCGGGACCCTTTCCGGCACCTTGCCAGAGGGGGGAATCATCACTGGTGGCCATCTTCATCATCCCGGCGCTCTCCATGATGAGGAGGGAGTAGTTCACCCTCGGGGATGAGGGTATGTACCAGTCGCTATGTGTTTGATCTCTCTTTGTCTCACGTGTTCTTGATGTGGTACGATCTTGATGTAACACGATCTTTGCTACTATAGTTGGATCTTATGATGTTTCTCCCCCTCTATCTCCTTGTGATGAATTGAGTTTTTCCCTTTGAAGTTATCTTATCGGATTGAGTCTTTAAGGATTTGAGAACACTTGATGTATGTCTTGCGTGGGATACATGTGGTGACAAAATGGGGTATTCTATTGATTCACTTGATGTATGTTCTGGTGATCAACTTGCGGGTTATGTGACCTTGGGAATCTATGCATAGGGGTTGGCACATGTTTTTGTCTTGACTATCCGGTAGAAACTTTGGGGCACTCTTTGAAGCTCTTTTTGTTGGTTGAATAGATGAATCTGAGATTGTGTGATGCATATCATATAATGATACCCGCAGATACTTCAGGTGACATTGGGGTATCTGTTGGAAATATGCCCTAGAGGCAATAATAAAATGGTTATTATTATATTTCCTTGTTCATGATAATTGTCTATTGTTCATGCTATAATTGTGTTATCCGGAAATCGTAATAAGTGAATACATAGACCACAACATGTCCCTAGTGAGCCTCTAGTTGACTAGCTCGTTGATCAAAAGATAGTCATGGTTTCCTGACTATGGGCATTAGATGTCATTGATAACGGGATCACATCATTAGGAGCATGATGTGATGGACAAGACCCAATCCTAAGCATAGCTCAAAGATCATGTAGTTAGTTTGCTAGAGCTTTTCCGAATGTCAAGTATCATTTCCTTAGACCATGAGATTGTGCAACTCCCGAATACCGTAGGAGTGCTTTGGGTGTGCCAAACGTCACAACGTAACTGGGTGACTATAAAGGTGCACTACTGGTATCTCCGAAAGTGTCTGTTGGGTTGGCACGAATCGAGACTGGGATTTGTCACTCCGTATGACGGAGAGGTATCTCTGGGCCCACTCGGTAATGCATCATCATAATGAGCTCAATGTGACCAAGTGGTTGATCACAGGATCATGCATTGCGGTACGAGTAAAGTGACTTGCCGATAACGAGATTGAACGAGGTATTGGGATACCGACGATCGAGTCTCGAGTGAGTAACGTACCGATTGACAAAGGGAATTGTATATCGGATTGATTGAATCCTCGACATCGTGGTTCATCCGATGAGATCATCGAGGAGCATGTGGGAGCCAACATGGGTATCCAGATCCCGCTGTTGGTTATTGACCGGAGAGTCGTCTCGGTCATGTCTGCGTGTCTCCCGAACCCGTAGGGTCTACACACTTAAGGTTCGGTGATGCTAGGGTTGATGAGATATTAGTGTGCGGTAACCCGAAAGTTGTTCGGAGTCCCGGATGAGATAGCGGATGTCACGAGGTGTTCCGTAATGGTCCGGAGGTGAAGAATTATATATAGGAAGTCCAGTTTCGGCAATCGGGAAAGTTTCGGGGGTCACCGGTATTGTACCGGGACCACCGGAAGGGTCCCGAGGGTCCACCAGGTGGGGCCACCTATCCCGAAGGGCCCCATGGGCTGAAGTGGGGAAGGGAACCAGCCCCTGGTGGGCTGGTGCGCCCACCTTGGGCCTCCCCCTGTGCCTAGGGTTGGAAACCCTAGGGGTGGGGGTGCCCCACTTGGCTTGGGGGGCAAGCCACCCCCCTTGGCCGCCACCCCCCCCTTGAGATCCAATCTCTAGGGCCGGCGCCCCCCTAGAGGCCCTATATATAGTGGGGGGGAGGGAGGGCAGCTGCACCAAGTCCCTGGCCCCTCCCTCTCCCCTCGTAACACCTCTCTCTCGTTGGAGCTTGGCGAAGCCCTGCCGAGATCACCGCTGCTTCCACCACCACGTCGTTGTGCTGCTGGATCTCCATCAACATCTCCTTCCCCCTTGATGGATCAAGAAGGAGGAGACGTCTTCCCAACCATACGTGTGTTGAACGCGGAGGTGCCGTCCGTTCGGCGCTAGGTCATCGGTGATTTGGATCACGACGAGTACGACTCCATCAACCCCATTCTCTTGAACGCTTCCGCTCGCGATCTACAAGGGTATGTAGATGCACTCCCCTTTCCCTCGTTGCTAGATAACTCCATAGATTGATCTTGGTGATGCGTAGAAAATTTTAAATTCTGCTACGTTCCCCAACAGTATCTATGTGACATTAGGGTTTTGGTTGATTTGTGTCTTAAGGTGTTATCTTACTACGAACTCTAGGGCTGTTTGTGACACTTATAGGAATAGCCCAATGGATTGATTGGAAAGAATAACTTTGAGGTGGTTTTTCGTACCCTACAATAATATCTTCGTTTGTTCTCCGCTATTAGTGACTTTGGAGTGACTCTTTGTTGCATGTTGAGGGATAGTTATATGATCTAATTATGTTATCCTTGTTGATAGAACTTGCACTAGTGAAAGTATGAACCCTATGCCTTGTTTCAACACATTGCAATACCATTTTCGCTCACTTTTATCATTAGTTACCTTGCTGTTTTTATATTTTCAGATTACAAAAACCTATATCTACCATCCGTATTGCACTTGTATCACCATCTCTTTGCCGAACTAGGGCACCTATACAATTTACCATTGTATTGGTTGTGTTGGGGACACAAGAGACTCTTTGTTATTTGGTTGCATGGTTGCTTGAGAGAGACCATCTTCATCCTATGCCTCCCACGGATTGATAAACCTTAGGACATCCACTTGAGGGAAATTTTCTATTGTCCTACAAACCTCTGCACTTGGAGGCCCAACGACGTCTACAAGAAGAAGGTTGTATAGTAGACATCAACGACGTGAGCTTTGTCAAGTTTCTCCATCGTCCAGGCCGAGTGCCAGGCACGCTTGTCCTTGTTGCACGAATCCTTCATGTCTCATGCTCCTTGCTGCCCCAGATCTTGTATTGGGCCTGGATGTCAACAAGATTCTAGCAGGCGATGCCCGAATTCTCGAGCGCCTTTACATCGTTGGTGATGTCAACCGTAGCGAACATGTTGTGGGGGCTGTTGACAAACCTGGCAAAACTCTCGCAAGGCCTTGTGGCCAGGCAGTAGTGGTAGACGAGGACGTGGTGGCACATGCACATCTGGGCGACGGCGACCTTGGGACGAGACTCGGCACGAGCACGGGTGTACTCAAGGTCAAACCCGACCACCTTGTACTTCTCCTCGGCAAGCAACAGCTCCATGATATGGATGGAGTGCTCCACCTAGACCGGGGCGTTGGTGTACACCACCGATAGGTCCATGAACCTTTTGTGGGTGTCCACCACGGCACGCATGGTAAACTGTTGCTCGTCGTCGGCAGCTGCTTGGAGCGCCATTTGGAGCCACACAGGATACCCTCTAAGAATTTCTCATGGTGGGTGTGCTTCTTGCAATGGTGGGGCGCGATCGAAAGGTTGGCCGCTGTAATAAATGGGGGGCGGCCGGCCTGTAATCGTCACGTCTTGTCACGACGTTCATAGCGGAGGATTCCAGTGCATGATTGACAACACCGCACCGCATCCATGGGCTCGAAGAGGCGCCAAATGTATCATCGGTGAGCCTGTTCCCGCGCTACCGCGCAGTTTACCACGCAAGGTTCCCGCAAGGCTAGTTTGGCCATGCGTCGGCTAAAAGAGGGACAAATCATGGGCGTTTATTGGCAAAAAGCTTTGTAAAATGAAGTGTGTGGAATGACTTCGGTCATAAGTTTACCCATGGGTGATAAGGTCAAAGTTACACAGAAGGGTGATGATGGACACTGAAGTGCGATAATTAATTCTATGCTCTACAGGGGACATGGTGGAAGAAACCAACTGTGTGCAATAATGTCGAAGATTGCAGTCAAGTAAGCTATACAAATCGTGTGCTGTGAGATCGACAAGGTAAAAAGATTCGAGAATGGTTAATAAAATCTAAGACCATTGCATATTAATATCAACATAGTTCTACCAATATACGAGTCTCATACGATGCCATTTCAATGATTGTACCACAAAAGCTCGAAATATTACAAGGTTCAAATTCCAGAGTTATATGGCTCAAATTCAAAGATTACAAGGTTCAAACTGATATTAGAAATGAAATTGAGCTCATCAGCTGCAAACGCTCACGCTGATCCGCTGAACATGGATATCAAAGAGGTTCAAACTAATATTACCACTTTTATGTCTGGTTTCGAAACTCACAATTTTTGGAAGGGGTCATCCACTGGGAAGTCATGTATGGGGTTGACATGATCACTTCCCATTACTCTGTCATCTGAAGTTCCAAAATGAAATTTAGCATTTTTGGAGCCTATTCCATTCTGCCGCAGGCACCGACGCTGATCAACAAACCATTCATTTTTGCGAAATAAATGTAGGGAAAACCTCATTTCCTTCAGCACCCTTGCTCTGAGAACAAAGAACATGGCGAATATAATCTCCGGTAAGGTCCCTCGGTAGGAGTTCAAAGTAATTTCTGAGAGATGCAGATCTAGGCATTCGACATGATTGTTATATTGTATCACATTATCCACCACTGGGCCTAATCTTATCTGTAAAAGAATAAAACATGTTAGTGCCTACATGTAGTTTTGAACATTACTACAACCCTATTTGGTTTGCAGGATTTGTAAAATGCACTAACATGCCATCTTCGATCTGACATGATTAACATAGGCATTTGATTACATTCTAGAAAAATGTAGCCTTCTTCACAAGAGGTTGGAGTGGATGAAAAGTTCCCTAAGAAAACTAGTACAGATGAATCCAAAGGAGAAATGCTTATTGATTGTAACCATATGGATCAAGCAACCAATATGGGGGTGGAACATGTATGTACTAAAATCCTCCAAAAGAATCCTTCAAAAATCGTAGCACATTGTCATTATAAACTTGGAAAAAGGTGTCACAAATTGAACTCCCTTATGGTTAACATTTAACAGGAAAGGAACATCACCTCGATATATAGCTTCTCCAGGCACGAAAAGCATCTCAAGAAACTGACAACTTGCTCCAGTTTGGGGCCGATAGATTCTAGTGCCAAGACCTTCACTGTGTGCGGTTTCAAGGTCAAGCTTGTCGGAATCATTTTCTGAATGATAGACGAACAAACATCTTCAAAATTAGAAATAATGTTAATTTGTAGAAGGAGAGGTAGAAGGCGGCTGTTCTACCTAAACGGGTGTGGATCCAATAACAAGTTCGGAGTATTTGTCATACGAGTAGCCCACCACTGTCAATTTCAGCGTAGAAATGACATTGATTCTTGTTGGACCTTCTTGATCAACTACAAGTAATCTCTCAAGTGCAGGTGTGTCCTCAATGACCATACCATGGTGCACATCTTGTGATGCCTTCCTGCCACACCAGCAACACACATAAATAGTCAGGAGAGTCATGTAGGTGATGTGGAAGGTACTCAACCCATTGATCGCCTGAAGACGAAGGTACTCGAGTGCAATACAGCCACGGAGCAGGCGCTCCATGTCACTGTTTGAGAGGCAGACGACAACGAGCTCGAGGTGCTTCGGTCGTGGTAGAATAAGAGCGGGTGTGTCATTAGGGGAGGAATGCCAGTTCCTGAACTTGGCCACGCGTAGTGTAGGTGCGAGGCGGAGTGCAGACGTTGGCAGCGACCGCATATGCCCATCATCAAAAGTGAGCTCCTCGAGCTGGTCTAGGGCGGGGGATCAGAACCAGTCATCAAGCTTGGCTCAGTCCTTGCCATTAGAGCGAAACTTGCCCATTCTACGGCCTCTGGTTGGGCCAAGGTGACTGCCGAGGATCTTGGAGAACGCATGCAAGCTTTTTTGGTAGCCATGGAAGAGCTCGTGGGAGTCGATGAGGTCAAGAGGGCTAGAGTTCCATAGGGGGCGCCACTATCGGGAAAGGACGGTTCTCCGTGTCCCATATTTGATTGGGAGGAGGGAGATGATGACTGTCAACATATCATCGGGGAGGCTGCTGATGAAGTCTATGCCTGCTGGAGTCGCTTGCGGTTCTAGCTCGCCCCGCCTCCGCTTGTTGGCAGCCCCGTTCTCTACCTCCGAAGTCTCCTTGTCAGCGGCGCTTTCTGATAGAAATGGGAGTATAGTGAATATTTAGTTAAAACAGGGCAATAGAAAAGTGTATTCGTAACTAGAAGTTATTAGGTAGGAATATAGTAAGAAAAGGGAATAACAATTGGTTGCTTAAATACTACACAATTCATTTGACATTGCTGGGTAAGTCAACATGCAGATAGTTGAAAAGAAAAGTTACTTCGAACAAAGTCTGGACGGATGATTTTGTCGGGGAAGTTAGCATATATCTCATGACCAGGCCCTTTATGTGCAGTGCAATTTTAGTGCCAACTTTCAGTACATAAAACTTAGAAATTTCATTCCAAAAGCCAGTGCCAAAATAGGAGTCACCACGTTCATCAAGTCTTACAGTAGCAACGATTGTAAATCCATGGTTTGTATGCAGTATGACATCCGTGCAGTCTTGATCTATGTAAAGGGAAAGATTGTGCACTACATAATCTTTTGCATAGCAAGGGATGCGCTACAGAAAATGGTAGGATTGTTAAACAAAATATGGTAACATGCAAATATGGGCCCAAATTGAAAGAACTGTACAGCAGTTGAAATCAAAGGACAAAAATCTATAATTAAACAGATAGGGCAAACATGATGTCATGGAAATATGAGAGTAACTGAAAGAACAATACATCATTAATTTGCCTAATATAGAAAGAAGAGGGGGGAAATCCCCTTTGACGTATATGGTGCATGTGGCACCTTTTATCCAAATGTAGCAATATTTAGAATATGTTCAGGAAAGTAGGCCATGCCAACCGATTTAGGGTGACACTGAACATACCGCGTGGGTCCTCAAGTGATGTGGTACAATGATATGGAATCTCTGGCAAAGGTCGCAAAGTCCTGATGTGTCGACGCACTATACATTCTATGAATGAAAGAAAATCCTCAAATCAGCTCGAATAAAAATGAATTCACGGTGATTTCCGCCGGGTGATTAAAGGAGGCAGATGAACTGGTATAAGATATGAGATAATATCTCATTAAATTAGGTACCTTGTCATCCATGAGAAAGAACCCTCAGTACGGCAGATTCCCCAACCGAGCGGAGCTAGGTCGACCGCGAGCGCGTCGAGAAAGTCGGGCGATAGGCGGCGGCAAGCGGAAGTGAAGAAATGCGGTGGGCTTTGCCAGCAGCCTGGCGGCGGCGGCAGGCAGCGAGCTAAGTGTTTACCGCCGCGATAGGTGGTGCCATGGCATAGACGCAGAGGAGCTTGTGCAGGTGTGAATGGGGACCAGAGGGGGTGGCGGGCGGGTGAGGTTTTGTGTGACATGCGGATGGTGAGGGTTTTCTTTTTTCGTTTTTGAATTGGGTGGTGGGGGTTTTCTGTCCCACGAAGAATTTTTGAGGCGACGGTTTGCTAAAGCGAACTGTGTGTGATTGACCTAACAGGCAAAATGAAAGTCATTGCACATGGTTCCAATTTTGGGAACCATGTGTGATTAACATACGACCTCCGTCCTAGCTTATTGGTCCCCCTTTGTAATTTCTACCAAACTTTGACCAAATGTCGGGGGTTGGGTGCGACATATGCCAAAGGATGGCTTATCATGGTGAGGGCGAGTAGAACGTCAATGGTGCCTGGAAACGGGATGAGGCGTAGACATGCACGCTGGCGAATCTTACCCAGATTCAGGGCTCTCCGGGGAGATAACACCCTTACTGCTGCTCTGCGGGGTCTCCGCATGATCACTACGGCAAAGTGTTTACACGATTGCTCCTTGAGCTGTTTTCTAGAGGCAGGAGAGGGCAAGGCTAGCTCTCTCCTCCCTATATGATCTGGTATAGAGCTAATGGATTCCCACCCTTTGCATGGGTGCCCTGAGGGGTTTATATAGGCCTACCCCCCAGGGGTACAACGGTAATACGGCTGGGCGCGGGCCCAGCGTCAGCGCCTCCGGCCTCCGTCTTCTCCGCCGACTGCTGGGGCCCGCCGACTGGTGGGCCCCGCCGAATGGCTAGGTACGGAGCCGACAGGCCGCGTCCTCCGCGGGCGGGTCTTGCCGGCTGCTGATTACTGTAGCCCTGCTTCTAATGACGCAGGCTTCGTCATGGAGTCGTGGCAACAGCCCCGCCGCCTGGCGGGCGATCACTATTGCCACTCTCCATCACATCTGGTTAATGGCGCGTGGGCCCCGGGGGAGGAGCCGGCCGACTCTCGGGGGCCGACTCCTGACGGGTCCGACTTGCGGTGCACTTACCATCTCCTGGGGTCCCACTGGCTGGTGGGACCCGCCGCCCTAGGGTCGTACAAACAAGCCGTCGTGGGCGCAGGATTCGGTCCTTCGGTGCTGACGTCAGGGCTGGCACGGCAACAGTGCCACACCGCATGGAGATCTCCTCAGTACGGCGTACTGTGACCATGCTTGCCTTTGGAAAGGGGTGGGAGTAGTCTTCACTGTAGCCACTCCCCTGTCCTGTCCCTCTTGATGAGGACATGGGGTTTTGCTGGAATCGTGGGCCGACTCCCCAAGGCCGGCTTCTCTGGAAGTCGCCATTCAAGAGTCGGCTTATCTGAAGTCGTCCCCGGGAGTCGGCCGTGAGTGGACAGTCGGTCGCCTTGCCGCCGACTTCTCAGAAGGCGGCTCTTCGTCCTGGGGTCTTGAGGGGCGCAGCCTGCCCCGATGTCTTGAAAGGTTCTGGGGCTCGGGTTAGCCTACCCATGGCCCATTACTCCGACAGTAGTCCCCGAAGCTGGTGAGGCGCCGCAGACGATCGGCCGAGAAGCCTCAGCAGTTTCTCTTTTCGGGTGCTCGACACATGGTTCTCGCTTGATTTCCGCCGGGCCGACTAGAAGGAGTCGGACTCGCCCAACTCTGACTTGCATAGCATTTCGAACGTCATGGCGGGATCCAAGTAGTGTGTTGGCTAAGCCTCCAGGCCGCTGCCCGCTCCGGGCCTGTCACGTGGCAATGCGCGGCCGGGCCAGTCTGCCAGCCTACGTGCGTGATGGGACAGGCCCGTAGGCGGGGCCCGCCACTACCGTGCCTCGGCGCCCGAGCGGATCCGCTGTGGCCCAGGTGGACGGTTGGGATTTGAGGGAGTCCTGGATTAGGGGGTGTTCGGATAGACGAACTATACCTTCAGCCGGACTCCTGGACTATGAAGATACAAGATTGAAGACTCTGTCCCGTGTCTGGAAGGGACTTTCCTCG
>NC_053026.1:68823212-68920873 GCF_003073215.2 Triticum urartu
CTTTTCCCCCGATGTCTCTTCCGGAGTCGGTCAGGGGCTGGCAGTCGACCTGGTTCTACTGCCAGGATGTCGCGACCCCAGGCCAGTCGACCGGGCTCCCCCTTTCTCTTTTGACCGTGTTCAAACTCCATCTTCGTTGGTAGTGACTACTGTGGAGAAGGCAGAGACAGGCATGCTAGTCGAGAAAGTAGTGTTGGGGATCACAGCAGAAATTCAAAATTTTCCTACGTGTCACCAAGATCAATCTATGGAGAGACTAGCAACGAGAGAGGGAGGAGTGCATCTACATACCCTTGTAGATCGCTAAGCGGAAGCATTGCGAGAATACGGATGAAGGAGTCGTACTTGTAGCGATTCAGATCACTGTTGATTCCGATCTATCCGCCGAACCACGGCGCCTCCGCGTTCAACACACATGCAGCCCGGTGACGTCTCCCATGCCTTGATCCAGCAAGGGGAAAAGGAGAGGTTGGGGAAGACTCTGTCCAGCAGCAGCACGACGGCGTGGTGGTGGTGGAGGAGCGCGGGACTCCAGCAGGGCTTCGCCAAGCACTACGAGAGACGAGGAGGGAGAGAGGTAGGGCTGCGCCACGAGAGAGTTCATCTCGTGTGTTTTGCAGCCCCCAATACCTCAAGTATATATAGGGGAAGGGGAGGGGCTGCGCCCCCATCTAGTGTTCCCTCCATAGGGGTGGCGGCAGCCCCCAAAACCCATCTAGGGTGCGGCCAAGGGGGGGAGAGAGGGGGGCGCCCTAGGGTGGGCCTTAAGGCTCATCTGGACCTAGGGTTTGCCCCCTCCCACTCTCCCTACGCCTTGGACCTTGGTGGGAGGGGGTGCACTAGCCCACATGGGGCTGGTCCCCTCCCACACTTGACCCACACAGCCCTCTGGTGCTGGTGGCCCCACCCAGTGGACCCCCGGGACACTCCCGGTGGTCCCGGTACGTTACCGATAGCGCCCGAAACTTTTTCGGTGACCAAAACGGGACTTCCCATATATAAATCTTTACCTCCGGACCATTCCGGAACTCCTCGTGATGTCCAGGATCTCATCTGGGACTGTGAACAACATTCGGTAACCGCGTACATACTTTCCCTATAACCCTAGCGTCATCGAACCTTAAGTGTGTAGACCCTACGGGCTCGGGAATCATGCATACATGACCGAGACATCTCTCTGGTCAATAACCAACAGCAGGATCTGGATACCCATGTTGGCTCCAACATGTTCCACGATGATCTCATCGGATGAACCACGATGTCAACGATTCAGTCAATCCCGTATATAATTCCCTTTGTCTACCGGTATAGTACTTGCCCGAGATTCGATCATCGGTATCCCGATACCTTGTTCAATCTCATTACCGGCAAGTCTCTTTACTCGTTCTGTAACACATCATCCCGTGATCAACTCCTTGGTCACATTGTGCACATTATGATGATGTCCTATCGAGTCGGCCCAGAGATACCTCTCCGTTTACACGGAGTGACAAATCCCAGTCTTTATTCGTGCCAACCCAACAGGCACTTTCGGAGATACCCGTAGTGCACCTTTATAGCCACCCAGTTACGTTGTGACGTTTGGTACACCCAAAGCATTCCTACGGTATCCATGAGTTGCACAATCTCATGGTCGAAGGAAATGATACTTGACATTAGAAAAGCTTTAGCAAATGAACTGTACGATCTTGTGCTAGGCTTAGGATTGGGTCTTGTCCATCACCTCATTGTCCTAATGATGTGATCCCGTTATCAATGACATCCAATGTCCATGGTCAGGAAACCATGACCATCTATTGATCAACGAGCTAGTCAAATAGAGGCTTACTAGGACATGTTGTGGTCTATGTATTCACACATGTATTACGATTTCCGGTTAATACAATTATAGCATGAACAATAGACAATTATCATGAACAAGGAAATACAATAATAACCATTTTATTATTGCCTCTAGGGAATATTTCCAACAGTCTCCCACTTGCACTAGAGTCAATAATCTAGTTCACATCACTATGTGATTGTAATGAATCCAACACCCATGGGGTATGTTCATATCTTGCTTGTGAGAGAGGTTTATTAGTAAATGGGTCTGAACGTTTCAAATCCATGTCTGCTTTACAAATCTCTATGTCATCTTGTAGATGCAGCTAGCATGCGCTACTCGGAACTATTCCAAATAACTACTCTACTATACGAATCCGGTTTACTCCTTAGAGTCATCTGGATCAGTGTCAAAGTTTGCATCAATGTAACCCTTTACGACGAACTCTTTTACCACCTCCATAATCGAGAAAATTCCTTAGTCCACTAGTTAGTAAGGATAAGTTCGACCGCTGTCATTTGATCCATTCCTGGATCACTCTTGTACCCCTTGACTGACTCATGGCAAGGCACACTTCAGGTGCGGTACACAGCATAGCATACTATAGAGCCTACGTCTAAAGCATAGGGGACAACCTTCGTCCTTTCTCTCTCTTCTGCCGTGGTCAGGTCTTGAGTCTTATTCAATACTCACACCTTGTAACACAGCCAAGAACTCCTTCTTTGCTGATCTATTTTGAACTCCTTCAAAATCTTGTCACGGTATGTATTCATTTGAAAGTACTATTAAGCATTTTTGATCTATCCTTATAGATCTTGATGCTCAATGTTCAAGTAGCTTAATCCGGGTTTTCTATCGAAAACACTTTTCAAATAACCCTGCATGCTTTCCAGAAATTCTACATCATTTTTGATCAACAGTATGTTAACAACATATACTCATCAAAAATTCTATAGTGCTCCCACTCACTCCTTTGGAAAATACAAGTTTCTCATAAACTTTGTATAAACCCAAAATCTTTGATCATCTCATCAAAGCGTACATTCCAATTCCGAGATGCTTACTCCAGTCCATAGAAGGATTGTTGGAGCTTTGCATACTTGTTAGAATCTTTCAGGATTGACAAAACCTTCTGGTTGTATCACATACAACCTTTCCTCAAGAAAAACGTCGAGGAAACGATGTTTTGACATCCTATCTGCAAGATTTCATAAATAATGCAGTAACTTCTAACATAATTCCAACAGACTCTTAGCATCACTATGAGTGAGAAAGTCTCATCGTAGTCAACTCCTTGAACTTGTCGGGAAACATCTTAACGACAAGTCGAGCTTTCTTAATGGTGACACTTACCATCATTGTGTGTCTTCCTTTTAAAATCCATCTGCACCCAACAGCCTTGCGACCATCAAGTAGTTCTTTCAAAGTCTATACTTTGTTTTATACATGGATCCTCTCTCGGATTTTATGGCCTCGAGCCATTCGTCGCAATCCAGGCCCACCATCGCTTCTCCATAGCTCATAGGTTCATTGTTGTCTAGCAACATGACTTCCAAGATAGGGTTACGTACCTCTCTGAAGTAGTACGCATCTTTGTCGACCTATGAGGTTTGGTAGTGACTTGATCCGAAGTTTCATGATCACTATCATAAGCTTCCACTTCAATTGGTGTATGTGCCACGGGAACAACTTCCTGTGCCCTGCTACACACTAGTTGAAGTGACGGTTCAATAACCTTATCAAGTCTCCACCATCCTCCCACTCAATTCTTTCGAGAGAAACTTTTCCTCGAGAAAGGACCCGTCTCTAGAAACAATCACTTTTGCTTCCGTATCTGAAATAGGAGGTATACCCAACTATTTTTGGGTATTCTATGAAGATGCATTTATCCGCTTTGGGTTCGAGCTTATCAGCCTGAAACTTTTTCACATAAGCATTGCAGCCCCAAACTTTTAAGAAACGCTAGCTTAGGTTTCTCTAAACCATAGTTCATATGGTGTCGTCTCAACGGAATTGTGTGGTGCCCTATTTAAAGTGAATGCGGTTGTCTATAATGCCTAACCCATAAACGATAGTGGTAATTCAATAAGAGACATCATGGTATGCACCATATCCAATAGGGTGCAGTTATGATGTCCGGACACACCATCACACTATGGTGGTCCAGGCGGTATTAGTTGTGAAACAATTTCCACAATGTCTTAATTGTGTGCCAAACTCGTAACTCAGATATTCATCTCTATGATCATATCATAGACATTTTATCATCTTGTCACGACGATCTTCAACTTCACTCTGAAATTACTTAAGCCTATCAATAATTCAGACTTGTGTTTCATCAAATAAATATACTCAGCATCTACTCGAATCATCTGTGAAGTAAGAACATAACGATATCAACTGCGTGCTTCAGCACTTATTGGACCGCACACATCAAAATGTATTACTTCCAACAAGTTGCTTTCTTGTTCCATCTTACTGAAAACGAGGCCTTTCAGTCATCTTGCCCATGTGGTATGATTTGCATGTCTCAAGTGAATCAAAATCAAGTGAGTCCAAACGATCCATCTGCACGGAGTTTCTTCATGCATATCTACCAATAGACATGGTTCGCATGTCTCAATCTTTTCAAAAACGAGTGAGTCCAAAGATCCATCAACATGGAGCTTCTTCATGCGTTTTATACCAATATGACTCAAATGGCAATGCCACAAGTATGTGGTACTATCATTACTATCTTATATCTTTTGGCATGAACATCTGTATCACTACGATCGAGATTCAATGAGCCATTCATTTTAGGTGCAAGACCATTGAAGGTATTATTCAAATAAATAGAGTAACCATTATTCTCCTTAAATGAATAACCGTATTGCGATAAACATAATCCAATCATGTCTATGCTCAACGCAAACACCAAATAACAATTATTTAGGTTTAACACCAATCTCGATGGTAGAGGGAGCATGCGATGCTTGATCATATCAACCTTCGAAACACTTCCAACACATATCGTCATCTCACCTTCAGCTAGTCTTCGTTTATTCCGTAGCCTTTTATTTTGAGTTACTAACACTTAGCAACTGAACCGGTATTTTAATACCCTGGTGCTACTAGGAGTACTAGTAAAGTACACATTAATATAATGTATATCCAAAATACTTCTCTCGACCTTGCCAGCCTTCTCATCTACCAAGTATCTAGGGTAGTTCTGCTTAAGTGACCGTTCCCCTTATTACAGAAGCACTTAGTCTCGGGTTTGGTTCAACCTTGGGTTTCTTCACTAGAGCAGCAACTGATTTGCCGTC
Organism: Triticum urartu; assembly: GCF_003073215.2. Taxonomy (NCBI): domain Eukaryota; kingdom Viridiplantae; phylum Streptophyta; class Magnoliopsida; order Poales; family Poaceae; genus Triticum; species Triticum urartu. Next base: position 68,828,346 of record NC_053026.1, read on the forward strand.
TCATGAAGTATCCCTTCTTTCCCTTGACCTTCTTGAAACTAGTGGTTTAACCATCAACAATTGATGCTCCTACTTGATTTATACTTTCGCGGTGTCAAACATCACGAGTTGCTCAAGGATCATCATGTCTATCCCTGATATGTTATAGTTCATCACGAAGCTCCAATAGCTTGGTGGCAGTGACTATGGAGAATCATCACTATCTCATCTGGAAGATTAACTCCCACTCGATTCAAGCGATTGTAGTACTCAGAAAATCTGAGCACATGCTCAACGGTTGAGCTTTTCTCCCTTAGTTTGCAGGCTTAAGAAACTTGTCAGAGGTCTCATACCTCTTGACGTGGGCACTAGTCTGAAATCCCAATTTTAGTCTTTGGAACATCTCATATGTTCTGCAACGTTTCAAAACCCGTCTTTGGTGCCACAATTCTAAACCGTTAGCATTACGCACTGAACTATCACGTAGTCATCAAAACGTGTATGTCAGATGTTTCCCAACATATACAGATGATGCTCGAGGATCAGCACACTGAGCGGTGCATTAAGGACATATCCTTCTGTGCAGCAATGAGGACAATCCTTAGTTTACGGACCCAGTCCGCATAGTTGCTACTGTCAACTCTCAACTAAATTTTCTCTAGGAACATATCTAAAACAGTAGAACTATAGCGCAAGCTACGACATAATTTGCAAAGACCTTTTGACTATGTTCATGATAATTAAGTTCATCTATCAAATTATTTAATGAACTCCCACTTAGATAGACATCCCTGTAGTCATCTAAGTGATACATGATCCGAGTCAACTAGGCCGTGTCCGATCATCACGTGAGACGGACTAGTCATCATCGGTGAACATCTTCACGTTGATCGTATCTTCTATACGACTCATGTTCGACCTTTTGGTCTTCCGTGTTCTGAGGCCATGTCTGTACATGCTAGGCTCGTCAAGTCAACCTAAGTGTATTGCGTGTGTAAATCTGGCTTACACCCATTGTATGCGAACGTTAGAACCTATCACACCCGATCATCACGTGGTGCTTCGGAACAACGGACCTTAGCAACCGTGCACAGTTAGGGGGAACACTTTCTTGAAATTACGGTGAGGGATCGCTACCGTCATTCTAAGCAAATAAGATGTAAAACATGATAAACATCACATGCAATCAAATAGTGACATGATATGGTCAATATCATTTTGCTCCTTTTGATCTCCATCTTCGGGGCGCCATGATCATCATTGTCACCGGCATGACACCATAACCTCCATCATCATGATCTCCATCATCGTGTCTTCATGAAGTTGTCTCGCCAACTATTACTTCTACTACTATGGCTAACAGTTAGCAATAAAGTAAAGTAATTACATGACGTTTATGTTGACTCGCAGGTCATAAATAAATTAAGACAACTCCTATGGCTCCTGCCGGTTGTCATACTCATCGACATGCAAGTTGTGATTCCTATTACAAGAACATGATCAATCTCATACATCACATATATCATTCATCACATCCTTTTGGCCATATCACATCACACGGCATATGCTGCAAAAACAAGTTAGACGTCCTGTAATTGTTGTTGCAAGTTTTTACGTGGCTGCTATAGGTTTCTAGCAAGAACGTTTCTTACCTACGCCAAAACCACAATGTGATATGCCAAGTTCTATTTACCCTTCATAAGGACCCTTTTCATCGAATCCAATCCGACTAAAGTGGGAGAGACAGACACCCGCTAGCCACCTTATGCAACTAGTGCATGTCAGTCGGTGGAACCAGTCTCACGTAAGCGTACGTGTAAGGTCGGTCTGGGCCGCTTCATCCCACGATGCTGCCGAATCAAGATAAGACTAGTAACGGCAAGTAAATTGACAAAATCAACGCCCACAACAACTTGTGTTCTACTCGTGCATAGAAACTACGCATAGACCTAGCTCATGATGCCACTGTTGGGGATCGTAGCAGAAATTCAAAATTTTCCTACGTGTCACCAAGATCAATCTATGGAGAGACTAGCAATGAGAGAGAGGAGTGCATCTACATACCCTCGTAGATTGCTAAGCGGAAGCACTGCGAGAACGCGGATGAAGGAGTCGTACTCGTAGCGATTTAGATTGTGGTTGATTCCGATCTAAGCGCCGAACCACGGCGCCTCCGCGTTCAACACACATGCAGCCCGGTGACGTCTCGCATGCCTTGATCTAGCAAGGGGAGAAGGAGAGGTTGGGGAGGACTCCGTCCAGCAGCAGCACGACGGCGTGGTGGTGGTGGAGGAGCGCGGGACTCCAGCAGGGCTTCGCCAAAGCACTACGAGAGACGAGGAGGGAGAGAGGTAGGGCTGCGCCACGAGAGAGTTCATCTCGTTTGTTTTGCAACCCCCAATACCTCAAGTATATATAGGGAAAGGGGAGGGGCTGTGCCCCCATCTAGAGTTCCCTCCCTAGGGGTGGCGGCAGCCCCGAAAACCCATCTAGGGTGCGGCCAAGGGGGGAGAGAGGGGGCGCCCTAGGGTGGGCCTTAAGGCCCATCTGGACCTAGGGTTTGCCCCCTCCCACTCTCCCTGCGCCTTGGGCCTTGGTGGGGGGCCGCACCAGCCCACATGGGGCTGGTCCCCTCCCACACTTGACCCACACAGCCCTCTGGTGCTAGTGGCCGCACCCGGTGGACCCCCGGGACCCTCCCGGTGGTCCCGATACGTTACCGATAGCGCTCGAAACTTTTCCGGTGACCAAAACGGGACTTCCCATATATAAATCTTTACCTCCGGACCATTCCAGAACTCCTCGTGACGTCCGAGATCTTATCCGGGACTCCGAACAACATTCGGTAACCGCGTACATACTTTCCTTATAACCCTAGAGTCATCGAACCTTAAGTGTGTAGACCCTACGGGCTCGGGAATCATGCAGACATGAACGAGACATCTCTCTGGTCAACAACCAACAGAGGGATCTGGATACCCATGTTGGCTCCGACATGTTCCACGATGATCTCATCGGATGAACCACGATGTTAAGGATTCAGTCAATCCCGTATACAATTCCCTTTGTCTACCGGTATAGTACTTGCCCGAGATTCGGTCGTCGGTATCCCGATACCTTGTTCAATCTCATTACCGGCAAGTTTCTTCGCTCGTTCCGTAACACATCATCCCGTGATCAACTCCTTGGTCACATTGTGCACATTATGATGATGTCCTACCGAGTGGGCCTAGAGATACCTCTCCATTTACACGGAGTGACAAATCCCAGTCTCGATTCGTGCCAACCCAACAGACACTTTCGGAGATACCCGTAGTGCACCTTTATAGCCACCCAATTACGTTGTGACGTTTAGTACACCCAAAGCATTCCTACGGTATCCGGTAGTTGCACAATCTCATGGGCTAAGGAAATGATACTAGACATTAGAAAAGTTTTAGCAGACGAACTATACGATCTTGTGCTAGGCTTAGGATTGGGTCTTGTCCATCACATCATTCTCCTAATGATGTGATCCCGTTATTAATGACATCCAATGTCCATGGTCAGGAAACCATGACCATCTATTGATCAACGAGCTAGTCAAATAGAGGCTTACTAGGGACATGTTGTGGTCTATGTATTCACACATGTATTACGATTTCCGGTTAATACAATTATAGCATGAACAATAGACAATTATCATGAACAAGGAAATACAATAATAACCTTGCCTCTAGGGCATATTTCCAACAAGTAGTCCAACTGATCAACCAAGCTGTCATCGGTATGGACCTGCTCAAAGTGTTCCTCAATCGGCGGATCCAACCTCTCCAGCTCGAGACCACTCCATGTGGATGTACTCCGGGGCTGGTGATACTGCTCGGGTTCATCCGAAGGAGGTGGAGGCCAAAACAGTGGCCGAGTGGTTGATGGGTATCACTGGGAACAAGGACAACCCCAGGGGTGCTAGGAGAGTCGACCCTTTCAGCAAAAACAACCTGCCAGACAAGGTGTGGTCATCATATCTGAGTTTTTGAATGTATTTTCCGATTGATTGTTGATCCAACTGACTTATGATTGGTCCCTTGTTTTTCAGATCTACACAAAGATGTACTCAATGCCCAATGGTGAACAAGCTCTGGAGCAAGACCAAGAGGGCAAGGACAGTGCCGAGGAGAGCGCCGAGTGGGAGTCCCCAGCTGACGATGATGAAGACGAGAGCGACCAGTCGGAAGATGAGGAAGTGGCCGACTCGCCGCCTTGTTCTGAACGTCGATCCAAGCTGCGCCATGACCCCGCGAGCAAACTCAGCAAAGCTGTGGCGTCGAATGCCCCCTCTCACAAGCTCGCTCGGTCCTCGACTCCAGAATTGACTGAGAAGGTCACCAAGCAGTCCAAAATTAATCCTTCGAAGGCTTAGAAGACCATCCCGAGAATCAAGATGGACATCCCTGTTGCCTCTGGCTAAACGTTCTTCTCGTATTTTCTTGTTCCGACTGATTTCCTGTTCCGACTGGTTTTCTCGTTTTGACCGAGTGGATGATGAACCCGTATAGCCCGACCTCAGCTGCAACTGATATGGATGTTGACAAGACTCCAGCCGACGAGAAAGCTAACGACGCTGTTACCTGCAAAGCTAGTAAGTCTTCCCGATTCGAATTCATTAAGTCGACTAGATGATTTGTCAGTTATCCTTATGGCTTCCTCTGTTTATTGTAGTTCCACAAGATGTTTTTGTGCTCCCGGACGATGAAGAAGAAGTACCGTTGAGAGGGAGGAGGAGGAAGGACAAGGAACTAGGCGGAAAGGCGCCTGAGATCCAGGTTCTTCGGTCGACTGTGACGCCTGGGACGACGGTCGAGCGATCGACGGATCCGGCTCAAACCAACGTCACCTTCGATGTCCCTCTGTCGACTGATTGCCCCTCGGGATCAGCTACTCAGACTTCTGCTGCACCGATACAAATCTCTACTTCAGAACCGGCGCCTGCTTCGATTGCTCTACCTTCATCACTTTTTACTACATATCAAACTCTGGACGATCCACCGTCTGCTGTCAAGGAAGCTCTTCTTCAGTTGAATCTTGTTATGGGGCAAATGAAAGTGCTGCATGAGGCTAGTCAGATAGCCTTCAACGTCGGAGCTGCTCTGCTAGCCAATGTGCAGGTTAGTTGATTTTCCGATCGACCGTATTTCTTGTCTGGTCACCCACCGGGGTGTGGCTGTTTTGAAATTACATGTCTCTTTGTGTCGATTCAAGCTGAATCGTTGCACTAGTGGGGGCACGCTGAGTGCACCCATGGGTGTAGTCCCCGAGACCATAGTTGACTGCGGGCAGTCGACTGTGGTCTGAGAATAGGAACTTTTTTTTGCAACTCGAACTGGGCAGCCCACGCCGAGTGGAACCAAAACTAGTGGGGGCACGCTGAGTGCACCCACTGGGTGTAGTCCCCGAGACCATAGTTGGCTGCGGGCAGTCGACTGTGTTCTGAGAATCTAAACCTCTCTCTCTCTCTTTTTTACAAAATTAGTGGGGGCACGCTAAGTGCACCCACTGGGTGTAGTCCCCGAGGCTGCCATTGAATGTTTGATTCGGTAGTAGTCTTAGAGTGGCTATCATTGTGATGTCTTTTATCTCTATCGACTAATATGGCTTTAACTGCAGAAACCTTGTGATCTTGGGGCTCAGATTTCTGCGATGAACAAATAGCAAATCAGCCTCAACCTTGATCTGCAATTGGCCAAGAAGAATCTTAAGACCGCTCAAGACGAAGTAGCTGCCATGGGAGGTAACCAATCGCTAACTGTATATCCCACTGCTGGCACTTTTCCTTTTCATTTTTTGAACTGAGTGACTCCACTCGAGTAGATGTACGTAGTGAAAACCGCCAACTCCAAGCCTTTCTGAAGAATGTTGTTTCTTTAGAGAAAATGAAGCAGGCTTTGGAGAAGAAGGACCTGGATCTTGCTGCAGCATAGAAGGAGGCGCGCAATAAAACAACACTTGCTGACAAGAAGCTTGCTTCAGTCGGCAAGTTAGAAGAAGAAAACTCCAAGCTGAAGATTGATGTTTCTGACGCCAATCGGGAGGTCGAGCAACTGAAGAAGGACAAGGAGAAACTAACCGACGATCTTGGGGGTCTCAAGGCCAAGAATGGCGGACTGGAGTCTTATCTGGGCCAGCTTGCTGCAAAGCTGGTTTTGAAACTTGAAGGTACTGATTAATCTGTCTTATTTCTGTCGACTGCCAAGTCTAATTATATAGTCGACTCACCATTCACTCGACTGTGCAGAATTTTGCCAAGACATTGAAGCCGAAACTGGGCGGGTCGAGACAGGTCTTGATCCAATAAACTGTCCAGTCAAAGATGATGTTGCGATGAACGTGCTGCGGTTGGAATCTCGTATGGACAGTGCGGTTTCTTATCTTGCCTGCCTGAAAGCTGCGATGACTCGGGTTGATGCTGAACTCTGGCCTCAGGAGGAACTGCCTCAAGACCTGGAGTCCTTGATGACTCAACTGAATCAAATCTCCGAGCGTGTGCAAGAATGGAAGAAGTCATCCGCTCGCTGTGGTGCTGATGTCGCGTTGTCTTTGGTCCGAGTGCACTGCAAGGACGTCAAGGAAGACAAGCTGGCGGAACTCAAGGTTGCAACACGAAGAGGCACACTTTCCAGTCTTTCATGGATACCTTCCTTGAGGCCGCCACTCGCATTGCAGACAACATTGACCTTGACAGTTTCTGCGACCCAGCCAGTCCTTCTCCTGATGCGTGACCGAAAAAACATTATTCCTCACTTTTGTTTGCCTCGGAATGCCGAGTGATTATGTAACTGTTAAACTCCTTCGGGCTTGATGCTCGAATACTTTTGATCCGTCGTCCCGTACTTTAGGATTTATCCGAACTTGGTTTATTTTCGAATATGCTTGCGTTTGCCTTCAAGTGGATTATGTTCCTCGCTCGGAATAATCTTTGTGCTTGAGATGTAGCTCTGAGGTGGTGACTCCAGTCGACCTGCACTTCATCGTCCTTGCGGATAGGGACGGAGCATGCATTGTAGTCGACCAGCACCTCATCGTCCTTGCGGATAGGGATGGAGTGCACATTGTACTTGTGGCGTAGCTCTGAAGGAGAAGGTTGCAGTCGACCTGCACCTCGTCGTCCTTGCGGATGGGGATGGAGCGCACATTGTACTTGTGGCATAGCTCCGAAGGAGAAGGTTGTAGTCGACCTGCACCTTGTCATCCTTGCGGATAGGGATGGAGCACACATTGTACTTGTGGCGTAGCTCTGAAGGAGAAGGTTGCAGTCGACCTGCACCTCGTCGCCCTTGCAGATAGGGATGTGTTTCGAACTTAGGCGAGTACTAGATTGCAGCTAATCCCCTGAGTGGGAGGGTTGCCCTCCATACGGTAGGATTTTTTCAAACTTAGGCGAGTGCTGGACTGCAGCTAAGCCCCCGAGTGGGAGGATTGCTCACCACTCGGTAGGATTTTTTCAAACTTAGGCGAGTCCTGGACTGCAGCTAACCCCCCGAGTGGGAGGATTGCTCTCCACTCAGTAGGATTTTTCAAACTTAGGCAAGTACTAGACTGCAGCTAAGCCCCCGAGTGGGAGGACCGCTCTCCACTCGGTAGGATTTTTTCAAACTTAAGCGAGTATTGGACTGCAGCTAAGCCTCCGAGTGGGAGGGTTGCTCTCCGCTCGGTAGGAATTTACAAACTTAGGTGAGTACTGGACTGCAACTAAGCCCCGAGTGGGAGGCTGGCTCACCACTCGGTAGGATTTTTCAAACTTAGGCGAGTACTGGACTGCAGCTAAGCCCCCCGAGTGGGAGGATTGCTCACCACTCGGTAGGATTTTTTTAAACTTAGGCGAGTATTGGACTGCAGCTAAGCCTCCGAGTGGGAGGGTGGCTCACCACTCGGTAGGATTTTTCAAACTTAGGCGAGTACTGGACTGCAGATAAGCCCCCGAGTGGGAGGATTGCTCATCACTCGGTAGGATTTTTCAAACTTAGGCAAGTACTGGACTGTAGCTAAGCCCCCGAGTGGGAGGGTTGCTCTCCACTCGGTAGGAATTTACAAACTTAGGCGAGTACTGGACTGTAGCTAAGACCCCGAGTGGAAGGCTGGCTCACCACTCAGTAGGATTTTACAAACTTAGGCGAGTACTAGAATGCAGCTAAGCCCCCGAGTGGGAGGCTGGCTCACCACTCGGTAGGATTTTGGAAACTTAGGCGAAACGGGTTCGCGGCTAAGCCCCTGAGTGGGAGGCTGGCTCACCACTCGGTAGGTTGTTTGAAAACTTAGGCGAAATGGATTCGCAGCTAAATCACCCACTTGGAGTTTTCAGACGTAAACAAAAGCAACAACAATCGTGCCAGAGGACTGTAAAGCTCTTGTCTTTGATAAACAAATTACAAAGGTATTTCTTATTACACTTTATTCGAAAGAGTACTTTAAGTATAAAAGGGGCGGAGCAGCTCTGCATTCCAAGCTCGTGGCTCATCTTTCTGATGCTCGACACTATAAATATGGTATGCTCCATTGTGGAGAACTCTGGTGATGATGAAGGGGCCTTCCCAAGCAGGGGCGAGCTTGTGTGGTTTCTATTGATCCACTCGAAGAACCAAGTCTCCCTCTTGAAAGGTTCGACCCCTCACGTTTCTGGCGTGGAATCGACGCAAGTCTTGCTGATAAATGGTCGAACGGATCAAGGCCATCTCTCTTTCCTCCTCTAATAGATCGACTGAATCTTGTCGGGCCTGTTCTGCTTCCTCTTCAGAGAAGAGCTCGACTCAGGGTGCGTTATGGAGCAGGTCACTTGGCAGAACAACTTCGGCTCCATAGACCAAAAAGAAAGGAGTTCGTCCAGTCGATCGATTGGGAGTTGTCCTCAAACCCCAAAGAACTGATGGAAGTTCATCAACCCAAGCGCCTGCTGCGTGTTTGAGATCACGCATCAGTCGGGGTTTCAGTCCTTTAAGAAATAGGCCGTTCGCTCTTTCTGCTTGTCCGTTCGACTGCGGGTGAGCGACTGAAGCATAGTCGACTCATGTGCCTTGAGAAGCGCAGAAAGCTCTAAACTCATCAGAATCGAAGTTCGACCCGTTGTCAGTGATGATGTTGTGTGGAACACCATATCTGAATGTCAATTCTCTGATAAAACTGACAGCGATGTTTGCTTCAAGATTCTTGATAGGTTTAGCTTCAATCCATTTGGTAAACTTGTCGACTGCTAGGAGCACATGAGTGAAGCCGCTCCTACCAGTCCTCAGTGGTCCAACCATATCCAATCCCCAAACAGCAAAGGGCCAGACGAGGGGAATGGTCTTCGGGGCTAACGCTGGCTTGTGAGACATGTCAGAGTAAAACTGGCAGCCTTCACATCTGTCGACTATATCTTTCGCCATTTCATTTGCTTGTGGCCAATAAAATCCGGCTTGTTATGCTTTAGCCACGATGGCCCGAGAGGACGCATGGTAACCACAGGTTCCCGAGTGGATGTTGTTGAGGATCATTCGACCTTCTTCTGGCGTTATGCATCTCTGACCGACTCCAGTCATGCTTCCCCTGAATAGTTGTCTTCTTATCATAGTAAAGGCCTTGGGTCGACGGACGATCTATCGAGCCTCTTCTTCGTCCTCTGGGAGTTCTTTCCTAAGGATGTACACAATGTATGGCACTGTCCAGTCGGGAGTAATGACCAGAGCCTCCATGATTAGATCGACCATGGCTGGGACCTCGACTCTAGTCGGATCTATGGCGCTCTTAGGCTGCGGGGGCTCTTCAGTGAAAGGATCTTCCTGAACTGTCGGTGTGTGAATATGTTCCAAAAACACATTGCTGGGAATGGCTTCTCTCTTGGAACCTATCTTTGCCAAATCATCGGCTGCTTGATTTTTTGGACGGGGTATGTGATGGAGCTCTAACCCCTCAAACTTATTTTCCAACTTCCTCACCACATTGCAGTAACCAGTCATAGCTGGTGAGGGAGTCCTGGATTAGGGGGTGTTCAGATAGCTGGACTATACCTTCAGCCGGACTCCTGGACTATGAAGATACATGATTGAAGACTTCGTCCCATGTCCGGAAGGGACTTTCCTTGGCATGGAAGGCAAGCTTGGCGATACGGATATTCAGATCTCCTACAATTGTAACCGACTTTGTGTAACCCTAACCCTCTCCCGTGTCTATATAAACCGGAGGGTTTTAGTCCGTAGGACAACATAGACAACAACAATCATACCATAGGCTAGCTTCTAGGTTTTAGCCTCTCCGATCTCGTGGTAGATCTACTCTTGTACTACCCATATCATCAATATTAATCAAGCAGGACGTAGGGTTTTACCTCCATCGAGATGGCCCGAACCTGGGTATAACTTCGTGTCCCTTGCCTCCTGTTACCATCCGGCCTAGACGCACAGTTCGGGACCCCCTACCCGAGATCCGCCGGTTTTGACACCGACATTGGTGGTTTCATTGAGAGTTCCTCTGTCTCGTCACCGTCAGGCTCGATGGCTCCTACGATCATCGATAGCGATGCAGTCCAGGGTGAGACCTTCCTCCCCGGACAGATCTTCGTCTTCGGCGGCTTCGCTCTGTGGGCCAATTCACTTGGCCATCTGGAGCAGATCGAAAGCTACGCCCCTGGCCATCAGGTCAGATTCGGAAGTTTAAACTACACGGCTGACATCCGCGGAGACTTGATCTTCGAATGATTCGAGCCACTGCCGAGTGTGCCGCACTGTCCCGATGAGCATGATCTAGCTCTGCCGCCGAACAGTGCCCTGGAGGCCGCACCCGCATCGGCTTCGACCCTTAATTCGGAGCCAACTGCGCTGATCGAGGATGGGCGGTTGGACGCCACATCGGGGGCTGCGATCCCAACGGCGATCGAGCCGAACACTAGCCCCGCACTCCGCGAGACTCGTGACTCCGAGGAGCCGAACTCCTCTCCGTACTCCGAACCCCCCGTGCCCCTGCCAATCGAATCCGATTGGGCGCCGATCATGGAGTTTACTGCCGCGGATATCTTCCAGCACTCGCCTTTCAGCGATATTCTAAAGACACCAGAGTCTCTCTCTTTATCAGGAGAGCCCTGACCGGACTACGGTTAGCAAGGCTGGGATTCGGACGATGGAGAAATTCAAAGCCCACCCACCACCCACTTGGTAGCCACTATCGAGGATTTAACCGACATGCTCGACTTCGACTCCGACGACATTGACAGTATGGACGCCGATGAAGGAGACAATAAAGAACCAGCGCCTATTGGGCCCTGGAGCGCCACCTCGTCATCTGACGTATACATGGTGGACGCACCAAAAGATGATGACGAGGAGCGGAGGGACGCACTGAAGGATTGTTCCCTCGAAAAGCAGTCAAAGCAGCGATGCAAGCGCCGCCCCAAAACCCGCCTCGACAGAAATAGCGATCACACAGACCCAGCGCTGGAGCTGGGCGAACCGCTGCCGGACAACGGCAATCCGGATAATCAAACTGAACAAACAAATCCTATCAAGGATAATGGTCCGGACGACATAACGCTAGACAGGCACCCAGAGCAGCAGAATGCCCGTAAAAGGCTCATTGCCACCGCGAGGAGCCTTAAAAAGCAGAAGCAAAGGCTCAAGGCCGCGCAAAACACACTCCAATTCAGATGGAGCAAAATACTCAACACTTCAGCAAGGTATGGCGACAATCGCCCCTCCAAGAGCTACCCAAAGCGGAAGCTGCTACCCAAATTCGATGAGGAGGCCTCAGACCCCCCACAACCAAATATCAAAGCAGCCACCTGGTCGGATAGACGACCCCTCCACCAACACAGAACGGCATTCAACGCCGCTCACTATACAACACGCGACCCATGCGAGGACTCGCACCCAAAGGACGGTGCAACAAGATCCATCTATGGACCATGCAAGCGCCCCCCAGCATACAATGCAACACAACAAACATCCAAACAACGCGGCACACACAGCTACAGGGGTGCCGCACACCCCCTATGTTTCACCGATGAGGTGCTGGACCATGAATTTCCAGAGGGATTCAAGCCCGTAAACATAGAGGCATATGACGGAACAATAGACCCTGGGGTCTGGATTGAGGACTACATCCTTCATATCCATATGGCTCGAGGAGATGATCTCCACGCCATCAAGTACTTACGCCTCAAGCTCAAAGGGCCAGCTCGTCACTGGCTCAAAGGCCTCCCCGAAAGCTCCATTGGAAGTTGGGAAGAGCTCGAAGACGCCTTTCGCGCAAATTTTCAAGGGACTTATGTCCGACCTCCGGATGCGGACGACCTGAGTCATATAACTCAATAGCCCGGAGAGTCAGCCCGAAAGCTTTGGAATAGGTTTCTTACTAAAAAGAACCAGATTGTCGACTGTCCGGACGCCGAAGCCTTCGCGGCTTTCAAGCATAGCGTCCGTGATGAATGGCTCGCTAGACACCTCGGGCAAAATAAGCCGAGAACGATGGCCGCATTAACAAACCTCATGACCCGCTTTTGCGCGGGTGAGGACAGCTGGCTAGCCAGATGCAGCACCAACGACCCCAGTACATCTGAAGTTAGAGATGGAAACCGGAAATCATGGCGCAACAGCAATAACAAATGCTGGAATAAAGAAGACAGCACGAAGGGCACGACAGTAAATGCCGGATTCAAAGTCTCTCGGCCAGGTCAAAAGCCGCCCCGCAAAGGCACCAGGGATGAACTGTCTAGCCTCAACAAAATTCTGGACCAAGTATGTCAGATCCATAGTACCCCTGGCAAACCTGCTAATCATACCCATAGAGAATGTTGGGTCTTCAAGCAGTCCGACAAGCTCAACGCCGTACACAAGGGGGAGGATACACCAAGTGAAGGCGAGGACGAACCTCCCAAGCAAGATAAGGGGGAACAAAACATATTTCCACCCGAAGTCAAAACAGTAAGCGTGTTACACGTGATCAAGGGAAAAAACAATGCGGCACTCCTAGAAAAATATACCCAAGCGCCTATCACCATGAAGTCCTGCCACTGGTCATTTCAACGGATCACTTTCGACCATCGCGATTACTCAGCAAGTATCCGACACGCAGGATGGGTTGCCTTGGTATTAGACCCAGTAATTGGCAGACCTCACTTCACACGAGTCTTGATGGACGGCGGCAGCAGCCTAAACCTAATATATCAGTATACAATCCGTGGGATGGGGTTAGACCCAACACAAATTCGCCATAGCAATACTACCTTTAAAGGAGTAACGCCAGGCCCAGGGGCTCATTGCATGGGCTCCCTCCTACTAAAAGTTATATTCGGCTCCCCCGATAACTTCTGTCGCGAGCATTTAGCTTTCCACATCGCTCCGTTTCAAAGTGGCTATCAAGCACTGCTCGGACGCGAAGCTTTCGCTCGCTTTAATGCAATACCACACTACGCCTCCCTCAAACTCAAGATGCTCGGTCCACGTGGCATCATTTCAGTGCACGGAAATATCAAGCGATCTCTGCGCGCCGAAGAGAGTGAGGCTGCCTTGGTAGCCGCACACTAAAGGCGCCCGGACCAGCGAAAGCATCCAATAGGTCGTCAAGACCTCAGACACAACTAATCAAGTCTGGCGCCACTACTTATACCGAATAAACGGTCACACCCCTATTTTTCAATACAAGGGGCTCAATGCGCGTAGACAAGTGGCAATTTCTTCTCATCTTGAATTACACATGGTTTCTTTAGAAAACTATCTTTTTGCACGACAACCTTTTCACCTAAATTCCTCTCTTTTACAGATGATCATCGTGCTACACCCGTCCAGGATATGGCACAACGGAGACACAGGCGCAGATGTGCAGCAGGGACCCACCCCAAGGATTCTTTTTAGATTAAGACCCTGCGTAAACCTTTTTTACTGTCTCTTGTTGATACACATCCACCGTTGAGAAGGATGCTGATGTCTTGGCATGTGGCCACGCCAGAACAATGCACATACCTGGACACAAGGGGCTTCTTACAAAGGCCATTCTTTAGGCCCGGTTTATACCACAAAGACCGAATACCTTAGAGAGTGTTCGGCGTCGCGAGTTTGGCCCTATATGCATCAGCTCCGAATCATTGTCTTTGGTCAAATGTTGGGTTTGCTCGGCTCCTGTGATTTGGTGCCTTACGTTCCGCTTTACCGGCTAAGGTAGCACTAGGAGAACTACTGCGATTGTGCCCTGGTTCATCTGGACGAGCACCTCAGTAGAGAAAGCCGAAAACTGACTGTCATGATATAGCATGAGACTGGTCAACCACTCGATGACCTATGGGAATGTTAGAATTCCTCCGCCTTAACGAAGGGCCATTTTCCGGCCAGGCATGTACGCACCCCGGGATCGGGAGAGTGCGGAGCCACCAGGGGATATCTAGTAGCCCCACTGTCAAACTCCTATGGCTAAGTGAAAGTGTTAAAGCGTTATAGTCCGGTTGCCTTGCTCTCTCCACTATCACCTCCTTTATAGGACCAAGACGTTGGGTCAAGTGTGAACGCGTGTTCTTGCGAGCACCTCCGCATTATATGCGTTGGGGTTGAAGCCGACGACTGCAATCTTTTAGGTTATACACACGTATGCATAAACGGCCGCCCAGGAGGCATCATATTACTTTCAGGCAAAAGTATAAAAATAAGCTTATGAAAATTTATAAAAGCATTTCGCTTACAATGAGATTACATATCACTCAAACATAATATTTTTTGAGCACTGGGTCTCTATCAAACGAGCACCCTCAAGAACTTCCTCAAAGTAGTGCTCAGCAGCCCTTCGACCTATGGACAAATCCCGCGCTGCAACAGTGGTAGCATCCATCTCCGCCCAGTATGCTTTACCACGGGCAAAGGCCATTCGTGCGCCCTCTATGCACGCCGACCTCTTCATCGCATTAATGTGCGGCACCACGTCAAGGAACTGCTGCACCAAGCTGAAATAGCTGTTCGGTTTTGACCTTTCCGACCATAGCTGATCCACAACAGACCTCATGGAGAGTCCGGACAACCTATTTAGTTCGCCCCATTCGGCTAATTGATCAGTCAATGAAAGCGGACGCTCGGGAGAATGGAATTGTTTCCAAAACAGCTGGTCTACTTCACGGTCCGTCTGACTCTGGAAGTACTTGGCCGCATCGGCAACGCTCGCTACCAAATCCATATACACATCCTCTGAACTCCACAGCCGATCCAGAGGGGCATACCGTGGATCTCCGAACTTCCTTTGCAACATAAAGGATTTCCCAGCCACAATATCCCCGGCTTCCCATAGCTCCTCCTTCTTTGCCCTCATAGCAGAGCGGAGGTCTTTTTTCATCACAGCATCCTTCTCAAGGTCCTATGCCTTCGCTTGGTTTTCCTTTTCAAGGACCCGGCAACGGTCGGTGGCGGCTTTCAATCCTATGGCCATCTTGGCCATCTTGTCTCGGCTCTCGCCATGCGCGGCCTTCTTGCCTCGCAACTCTTCGGCCGCCTTCAAAGCAGCCGCATTACCCAACCTCGCTTGTTCCTTGGCTCGGGCAAGTTCCGCCCGCAAGGCTTCAACAGCGGCAGCTCCATCTGCAGTCATAACATATTAACGATAGTGGCTTCATGCTGCTCTTACTATGCGGCGTTTACCAGATAATGACACTTACCCTGTGCCTCGTCAAGCCTTTTGTTAACAAGCTCAATGTCGGCGTCCGCCGCATCCAATTGCCGTTTTAAATGGGCAAACTCCCCAGTCCGGCCAACCATCGGAGTTTCCATCACCTGCACATAAAGGCAGTATGGTTATTACCTGGGAATACGATCCTCTATTCGTCAGCATTTCCGACGACAACCAGAGTCTCAGGGGCTACTATCTATACAGGGCACACCTAGCATGTGCAGGACTATCATACATTATTTTACATACCTCAAAGCCTGTCAGTAGACTCATAAAAGCTTCATGCAATCCGCTTTCGGCGGACGCGATTCTCTCCACCACCATATCCATCAGCATACGGTGTTCATCTGAGATGGCCACTCGCCCCACCAACTCCCTCAGAACATCGGATCGCACACTAGACGGTGCCGGACTCTTTTGTCTGCTCTCTTCGGGAGCCGGACACTGGGAGCTTCGGGGGTCGATGGGATTATCTTCTGGCCTCACCGGATTCGGAGAGGCCCTCCGCGACGACACTTCAGGGTCGCCCGCTTCTGGAGCGGAGGAGTCTGGAGGAGGCGTTTCGCTCTCCATCATCTTTGGAAGAAGATCCCCCGAAGATGAGCTCATTTGAGAGGGGCTAAGGCCCGAACTGCAAAAATATAGGCGGTGGTTATTTTCTCAAAAGAAAAAGATGGCATAACTGTACTGTTAAAGTATTTCGGGTCACTTACGACTCGCGGGAGAATTGATCCCCCCACGGACTTTGTGCGGCAACAGCACCCCCCAAGGTAGGACCCCCTGTGGGAGATTTCTTCTCCCGTTGGGGAGCCTCGGCTTCCGAATCCTCGGTCACAGTCCTTTTCCTCTTCTGGTCGTCTTCCTTCATGAAGATGTTCGCTCCCTCGGTTACAGTGGGCAGCGTTGGGGGCCCGTGTCCCCCCGTATTACCCTCCACAGTATCTTCCTTCAAGGGCTCCGGGCAAGGTGCGGTCTGGAGCATCTTTTCCAATACCGGATTTTCCAAACCCTCGGGGAGGGGGGCCAAACACCGAATCAACTTCGCCTTTATTAGCCAGTCCTGGTCAAAAAGCGAACTCTCAGAAATAACTTCGTAGCAAAGGAGAGATAGTATGTTCGGCCAGAAGATGCCTTACCTGTTCGGCAGCGCGGTTACAACTTAGGCCCACGTCCTTGGTGATTTTCGGACACTCCACTTGAGGTTCGAAGAACGACTTGTACATCTCCTCGTGCGTCAGGCCGAGGAAATTTTGAATGACACACGGTCGCTCGGGATTGAACTCCCACAAGCGAAGGGGCCGGCGTTTGCAAGGCTGGACTTGATGGACCAGCATGACTTGTATCACCACAATCAAACTGAGATCTCCATTAAAGAGATCTCGAATGTAGCTTTGTAGTATAGGCACGTCCTTGGCTGGACCCCAGCTCAGTCCTCTGCTAATCCATGACATCAGTTGTGGTGGAGGGCCCGAGCGAAAAACGGGGGCGGCCGCCCACTTGGCACTTCTAGGAGCCGTTATGTAGAACCACTCCTGTTGCCACAATTCAGATACCTCTGGGATGGAACCTTTGGGCCATGAAGCTCCCTTCATCTTGCGTATTGAGGCACCTCCACACGCCGCATGTTGCCCCTCGATCATCTTCGGGTTTACTTCAAAGGTCTTGAGCCATAGGCCAAAGTGAGGGGTAACCCGGAGGAAGGCCTCGCACATGACAATAAATGTCGTGATATGAAGAAAGGAGTACGGAGCTAGATCATGGAAATCTAGCCCATAGTAAAACATCAAGCCCTTGACGAAAGGATCCAAAGCAAGGCCTAGACCTCGGAGGAAATGGGAGATGAACACGACGCTCTCGTTGGGTTCGGGGGAAGGGGCGGCCTGCCCCTGGGGAGGCAGCCGATGCAAAATCTCGGCGGTCAGATATCTGGCCTCCCTCAACTTTTTGATGTCTTCTTCCGTGACGGAGGAAGGCACCCATCGGCCTTGAAGGCTAGATCCGGACATGACTGAAGGTTCAGAGCACCTGACCTGGACTTTGGGCGTTTGAGCTTGATGCGGGGGAAGGATTCGATTGAGCATGGGAGGGAAAAATAAAAGCCTTGTCCCTTTACAAAGAGGGTGAATATCAAGCGTCCTCTCCGTGTCCGTTTGGACTTGCCTGTAATCTAGGAGTCCCAGAAGCGGTTGGGTTACCCACGCCCGTATTTATGAGAATCCCGGAATAAGGTGACACGATCTCTGCTTTAACAAGACGTGCCAAGGGAACCGCCTCGCATAACACGCTGAGGTGGGGTAATAAAACGATTCGAAGAAAGTCTTGGCCGCGGTGCGATATCACACTATGGAATACGTCGGCAGATTAGATTTGTGCAAATATTATTCTCTCTATGGCAATATGTGGAACTTATTTTGCAGAGCCGGACACTGTCTTTGTGTTCAAAATCTTCTATGAGGTACTTGGAGGAGGAACCCGCCTTGCAATGCCGAAGACAATCTGCGCGCCGGACTCGTCGTCATTGAAGCCTGGTTCAGGGGCTACTGAGGGAGTCCTGGATTAGGGGGTGTTCGGATAGCCAGACTATACACCTTCAGCCGGACTCCTGGACTATGAAGATACAAGATTGAAGACTTCGTCCCGTGTCCGGAAGGGACTTTCCTTGGCGTGGAAGGCAAGCTTGGCGATACGGATATTCAGATCTCCTACCATTGTAACCGACTTTGTGTAACCCTAACCCTCTCCGGTGTCTATATAAACCGGAGGGTTTTAGTCCGTAGGACAACATAGACAACAACAATCATACCATAGGCTAGCTTCTAGGGTTTTAGCCTCTCCGATCTCGTGGTAGATCTACTCTTGTACTACCCATATCATCAATATTAATCAAGCAGGACGTAGGGTTTTACCTCCATCGAGAGGGCCCGAACCTGGGTAAAACTTCGTGTCCCTTGCCTCCTGTTACCATCCGGCCTAGATGCACAGTTCGGGACCACCTACCCGAGATCCGCCGGTTTTGACACCGACAGCTGGGCTTCTAACGTCCCATTCTTTCATCACTTGATTGACCACCAAATCTGAGTCGCTGTAAACCATGAGGCGATGGATGCCGAGTGAAATGGCCATACGTAACCCATATAGGAGTGCTTCATATTCTGCTTCGTTATTGGAGGAATCAAAGTGAATCTGGAGGACGTATCTAAGCTTGTCTCCTCGGGGGGATACCAGTACCACCCCAGCACCAGAACCATTCAGCATCTTGGATCCATCAAAGAACATGGTCCAGTGCTTCGAGTGAACTTGAGTCAGCAGTTGTTATTCGATCCACTCGGCGAGGAAATCTGCCACTGCTTGGGACTTGATAGCTTTCTTTGCCTCAAAGTTGATATCTAAGGGAAGGAGTTCAATCGCCCATTTTGCCACTTGACCAATTGCATCTTTGTTGTGCAGAATCACCGATAATGGAGCGTCGCTGACGACTGTAATAGAGTGATCAGAGAAATAGTGTGCAACCTTTTTCGTGGTCATGTAAATCCCATAAACAAGCTTATGATAGTGTGGATATCTCTGCTTTGACAGAGTCAGAACTTCGGAAACATAATAAACTGGGCGCTGAACTTTATAGGCTTTTCCCTCTTCTCCCGCTCGACCATAAGTACTGTACTGATGACTTGTCCAGTGGCTGCTATATAAAGTAGTAAAGGCTCTTTGCTGATTGGAGAAGCAAGCACTGGCTGGGTGTAAACAGCGCTTTTAGCTCTGCAAATGCTGCATCAGCTTCAGGAGTCCACTCGAACTTATTTGATTTCTTCATCAGTCGGTAAAGAGGCAGTGCCTTTTCATCGAGGCGAGAAATGAATCGACTTAGGGCAGGCAAACAACCAGTAAGCTTCTGGACATCATGCACACGCATAGGGCGTTTCATCCGGAGTATAGCACCCACTTTCTCTAGGTTAGCGTCGATCCCTCATTCGGAAATGAGAAAACCGAGTAATTTTCCACCTGGAACTCCAAACGTGCACTTTGATGGATTAAGCTTGATATCATACCTTCTGAGGTTGGCAAAGGTTTCAGCAAGGTCAGCCAGTAGGTTGGAACCTTTACGTGACTTGACCACAATGTCATCCATGTATGCTTCCACATTCTGACTGATCTGAGTGAGCAGGCACTTCTGAATCATCTGCATGAATGTGGCTCCAGCGTTCTTCAAACCGAATGGCATAGTGACATAACAGAAGCACCCAAATGGGGTGATGAAAGCTGTTTTTATCTCGTCGGGTCCGTACAGACGGATCTGATGATACCCGGAATAGGCGTCCAAAAAGGACAAATGCTCACACCCCGTAGTCGAGTTGACTATTTGGTCGATGCGAGGGAGAGGAAAGTGGTCCTTCGGGCAGGCCCGATTGATATGCACATGCGAAGTGAGTCGTCCTTCTTAGGGACCATGACAACATTAGCTAACCACTCGGAGTGGTAAATCTCTCGAATAAACTCTGCTGCCAGGAGCCGAGCCACTTCTTCACCGATTGCTTTTCTCTTCTGTACGGCGGACCGTCGGAGATGTTCTTTGACTGGTTTCACTTTTGGGTCGACTCACAAACGATGCTCAGCCAGTCCCCTGGGAACACTTGGCATGTCAGAGGGTTTCCATGCAAAGACGTCCAAGTTCTCACGGAGGAACTGGGTGAGCGCTTCTTCCTATTTGGAATCGAGTGTTGTGGAGATGTGAGTCGGAGCAGCATTGGGATCAGTCGGGTGAATATGAATCGGTTTCGTTTCACCGGACAACTGAAATGCTAAATCCATAGCAGGCTTCTTAGCTTGCAGCAAATCACTTGGATCTGCATTTTTTTGATACTCCTGCAATTCCACTACTGCCATCTGTGCATCGGCGATCTTCGAGCCCTTCTGGAAGCACTCTTCTGCCTTCTTTTGATTGCCAGTGATAGTGATCACCCCTTTAGGACCAGGCATCTTCAGTTTGAGGTACACATAGCATGGTTGAGCCATAAAACATGCATAAGCTGGCCTGCCCAGAATAGCGTGATAAGCACTCTGGAAATCCATGACTTCAAATGTCAACTTTTCTTTGCGGTAATTCTTGGAATCGCCGAAAACCATGTCGAGAGCAATCTGGCCGAGTGATGCAGCCTTCTTGCCTGGAATGACTCCATGGAAACTCATATTGCTTTCACTGAGTCTGGACATCAGAATACCCATTCCTTTCAACGTCTCCGCATACAGTATATTCAGGCCACTGCCACCATCCATCAGAACCTTAGTCAATCGGGTGCCTTTGACCACTGGGTCGACCACCAACGCTTGCCTCCCAGGGGTGGCTATGTGCGCCGGGTGATCGGACTAGTCGAATGTAATGGCAGTCTGAGACCACTCCAACTAACTGGGTGTCACCGGGGCGACCAAGTTTACTTCTCTATTGATGACTTTCAGTCGACTCTTACTCTCAACATCAGCAAAAATCATTAGAGTGGAATTGACGTGGGGGTAACCATCATCGTCCTCCTCCTCATCCTCAACTTTGTCTGCTTCTTTCTCCTTTTCCTTGGGTTGTTTCTCCCGGAATTGCTGAATTAGGAGTCGACACTGTCGAGTGGTGTGCTTTGGGTAAATGAAATTACCCTCCTCATCTTTCTTGGTGTGAATGTGGCATGGTAAATCTAGCACATCATTTCCATCTTGATATTTTACCTTCTTGGGGTTCCACGGTCCTTTAGGTTTCCCCTGGAACTTCCCCTGAGTCACGGCTAAGGCTTCACCAGGAGCGACTGGCTCGGCTTTGCGCTTCTGCTTTCAACTGGAGTTTCCTCCTCCGATTTCGTGGGCAACTGCTTTGTGCTTACCACTCTGGAGTCGGTCTTATTCTTCACCATTGGCGTACTTGGTTGCAATCTCCATCATCCGAGTCAGAGTCATATCTCCTGTCCGACCAAATTTCAGATTCAACTCCCGATACTTAACGCCTTATTTGAAGGCAAAAATTGCTTGGTGATCTGACACATTCTCCACTGTGTGGTGCAACGTGACCCATCTCTGGATATAATCCCTCAAAGTTTATTCGGTTTCTGAACGCAACACTGTAATTCTGTCAACCCTGCTGGCCGCTTGTAAGTACCTTCAAATGTTGTGACAAATACTCGAGCAAGATCTTCCCATGTATAAATACTACCAGGAGCTAACTGATTCAGCCACGCCCTGGCCGAGCCCTCTAGCATCAAAGGAAGATGCTTCATGGACACTTCATCGTTGCCGCCACCGATCTGTACAACCACTCGGTAATCATCAAGCCAAGTGTCTGGCTTGGACTCGCCAGTGAACTTACTGACTCCAGTCGCCAATCTGAAGTTGGGAGGAATCACCGCAGACCTGATGGCTCTGCTGAAGCACTCTGGGCCTAAGACATGCATTCTACTGCTGGTTGGAAAATCTCTGTCAGGGCCTTCTCTATGAGCTCTATTTCTGTCGACCAGACCCTGAACGAGGATAGATCTTGCATCAAAGCCTGGTTCCCTGGGGTCGACTGGAATCCTTCACCCACCACTGTGAGGGCGTCTGTCATCCTGCTGCCGAGGCACGTATGATCCACTCCTTGGGGGAGGCGTGGGCCCTCGACGACGATCATCGTGATCGAGTCGGTGATCATACTGCTCGCTGTTTCTGTACTGATCTCGTCGGTCTCCACGTCCCTCACGCCTCGGGGGCGATCTCGGGCTGTGACCTAACTGGACTGTGTCTGCAACTATGGATCTGCAGTGAATCCTATTCCGCGACTGAGATACTACTATAATCTGCTCTCCCGCGGCTCGGAGCAAAGCCTGGATCTGCACCAAACCTCGACCAGCTTCTGACTGGGAAGGTTGCATTGACTACGCTATTCAGGCCGCAGCTCCAAGATTCTGGATTGGAGTTCGGTATACTTGAGTCGGAGGTGGAAAAAGTTGACGTCAACTCAATTCGGGAGCACGCTCGTTAAGTGTGCGCTGGAGGTTCTCTAGTCAAGTGCGCTCAGCCAAGTTGGCCAGACGCGCCTCCTCCAAGGCCTGAGCCTCAGGGGTTTCTCCAACGATAGGAGTGTGAAGTGCATCCATGTTCCGACGGTGAAGTTCCTCCCTCCTCTATGAAGAGAGAGGTTCGGGTCGGCACTCTTCGTGGACACGCGACGGATCGCCGCCACCATCACCTCCGTCTTCACGGGTGAAGCCAGGAGGACTACGTGGTCCATTGACCATCAAAACTTCCGCCACGGGGTCGCTGTTGTCGCACTCGGATGCAGTCTCTACGGAGCCAGTCGAACAGGCCGTAGAGAGTTTCGTCGGGCTCGACCGCCTCGACCTGGGGGGTGGCCGATTGGCGAGCCACCGCATGCCTCACCCAGCGCTGAAGCCTCGACCGACTGGAACGTTTGCTCCGGCGGGCTATAGGGAGGGGGGAAGCTACAGGATCCGACCGATGCTGAGTCGACGGCTGCTGCAGGAGGACATCGCGGACGCACGCGCGAAAGTGCGTTGCCCCGCGGACGAGGAGTGCGTCGACGTCGAGTGGAGCCTCCTGAAGCCAAGTGGAGTCGTCGGCGACAAACACGAGCGCGCTGAGATGGAACTCGCGGCCCTCAGCTAAACCTCCGCCTGAAACCATGATAAAGGGGATCGGAAAAATTGCAACTTCTCCAACAAATCGCTAAGACACCTGCCCCACGGTGGGAGCCAACTGTCGTGGTTCTAAGTCTGATAGTAGAATGGGGGGTAGGAATGTAGAGGCAAGATCCTAGCTATGGAGGATTTGTACACGCGAGCTTTACGAGTTCAGGCCCTTCTCGGAGGAAGTAACAGCCCTACGTCTCGGAGCCCGTTGGCAGTTGACTGGATTATAAGCGTGTGTGTTATAGGGGCTGCGAACCCTTGTCCCAGAGGAGGGGGTGGCTTATATAGAGTACGCGAGGACCCCAGCTCCCCTCCGTTACATAGGATTCAATGTACATAAAGGGGTGGCGTTACAGGTAACACATGTATTGAAGTGCTACAAATGATCATTAAATATATGAGTAAATACCCGGCCGTTGCTGCGTAGAGCGGCTTTAGGTCTTCTTATATGTCGAGTGGTTTCATGGTCGAGTGACCTGGATAAAGGGAGGTCTCCCAGTGAATGGTAGGTCGAGCGGACTTCACTAGACTCCTTCGCTGGATCCCTTCTTTTGATTATTGAACTTCTTTGTTCTTAGGGCAAGGACCTTAGGTAGGACGTATAGGTCAGGCCTATTGCCCTACCCCAGGTTTGTGTCCTCATCACCTGTCGTTCGAATTCCCAGTTCTCTATTTTTTTAAACAAGTGCATTCACTTATTATCACGACGAAAAAACAATATCCCTGCTGCATCCTAGTTATCAGTCTGTACTTACAGAATTCTCTCATTTATTAAGCACGTATATTGTTTTTCAGGTCGAGCAAGTTTCAACTGGGCTGTAGACTGCTCAGGCTTGGTTTTGTTTTTAACAGGCCCATCCCATGACCACAACGGGGCACAAAGATCCAGCAGGTATCTACTGGCCTCTGGCCCACCAGCATTAGTTATATTTTGTCCTATAACATCCACAGGCAGTTTTTTTACTGAATCAAACACACAACCCAGTTCTATTTTCCTCTTGAAACGCATGTCCTACATCCGTTTTCTAATATCTACCTATAGTTTTACTAGTTCATATACATGTAAAATTATATTTAAAATACATAAAATTCCCTTTTCATATTTACATCCTTATTTTTGTTGTTGTTTTCCCTCCCAGCGCTGATTTTTTACCACTGGTTATCCCTTAAACTAACTCAATTGTCCCACGTCTTATTTGCTTACAAAAACAAAAAAGATTTTTTGGCAAATCAATAAGTTCTTTAAATTTTTTTATCATTTTGGGATTACAAAAGTTCGGACTCCACCGAAATATGCAAAATAAGGTTGAACTTTTTGACCGTGGTCCTGGGCAGAAAATGGGTTCTAATAAATTACTTAAGAATTAGCAAATGGGCTGCAAATTATTTAAAAAAATAGCAAATGGGCTCTATGTTGTCTGCCACAGATTTGGGGGCTGACTTGTGGGCCTACTAAGTTCATGCATACACAAGGTTTCTCAAAAAAGAAACTTAGTCAAGAATCGACTCTTCAGTCTCTACCAGCGTCAGACCGTTAGATGTCAATCTAACGGCAATCGTGCTTCTTTAGTCTCTGATCTTCCTACCCCAGCCGCCCAAACCAGCACCGTCGGAACCGCCTGCTCCCGCCTCCCGTGGCCGGCTATGCTGCCGGGCAGGCCTCACGGCCCCATCATATACTCGCATCCCTGGCATGTCTATCCCTCTACTC
The DNA here is from genome assembly GCF_003073215.2 of Triticum urartu. Lineage (NCBI taxonomy): Eukaryota > Viridiplantae > Streptophyta > Magnoliopsida > Poales > Poaceae > Triticum > Triticum urartu. The sequence goes on from NC_053026.1 coordinate 68,853,336, forward strand.
ACCCACACCTCCTGTTATTTTCCGGCGACGGCAGCCGAACCAGTCAACCCTCGTACTCTCCACCGCATGGGCAGCCATTGTTGTGACTTCCCCGGCTCTATGTCGTTCCCTTCGTAGGCCTCACCGTCGTCAATCGCCCTGGTGCTCTCAGCGTGGCGTGGTCAACATGGTCAACGAACGACATCCATCGGAAGTGGACTGTACATGGAGAGGCTGACAGCTGGGTCCACGGTCGCACACAAGGAAATGCCTCCTTATTACACGCAAAATAATGATTCCTCCACCTCACATCTGGGACCCGCCGGAAGGGCCTTTGTATTTCGCGAAAAAATGTTCCCTCCGCTGACAGGTCGGACCCACCAACTATATCTTCATACGCAAGGAAGTGCCTCCTTATTGCGCATGAAAAATGAATACCCCTACCAGCTGGTACCCACCACAGTGGGACGCTGACTTGTGGGCCTACAAAGTTGACGGGGACGGAGGGCTTTGTGAACTTAGTCAATATATGAACGATTCTAGCTCAAGTGACTGTACGATGTCCATCCAATAGTCGTAGTGCTTCTTGAACCTCTGGTCTTCTTGCTCCAGCCGCCCAAACCAGCGCCGGTCGTGCCACGTGCTCCTGCCTCCCGTGGCCGGTTGTGATGCCGCAGAGGCCTCACCGCCCCCTGCTACTCCCACCGCTGGCCAGGCCATCCCTCTACTCACCCACACCCCCTGTTATTCTGTGGCGACGGCAGCCTCACACCGTAGCCGAACCAGTGAACCCTCGTACTCCTCTCCGTGTGGGCATCCACTACCGCATCTTCCCTGACTCCGCATCGTCCCCTTCCTAGGCCTCACCGTCGTCCACCGCCTTGGTGCTCTCGGCGCGGCGTGGTCAATGTGGTCAACAACCGAATTCCACCGGAAGAGTACTATACATGGAGAGGCTGATAGCTAGGTCCATGGCAGCCGCAAGGAAATGCCTCCTTATTACACGCAAAATAATTATTCCTGCACCTGACAGTGGGGACCCACCGGACAGGCCACCATATTTCGCAAAAAATGTTTCCCCCTTGACTGCTGGGACCCACCACCTACATCCTTGCACGCAAGGAAGTGCGTTCGGGAAAAAAATGATTCGCCCCCCTGACTGGTGGGACCCACCAGCTATATCTTCGCACGCAAGGAAGTGCCTGACAGTCGGGACCCACCTGGTCAAAGCATACATAGCATTGTCATTCTGGTCGTGAACATGTACGTACACACTGGTCGATGTAGAGCGTGCACGTGTCGTAGTAGAGGCACGCATGTAGCATGTACACATACGTACAGCAGCTAGTGTGAAAGAAAGAAAATACGGCCACATACGTACATACGGACGGGGTATCGAATGCCTATTCGCGCATAAGTACGGCCAGGGCTCATGTACATGGCTGGGTCGGAACGTAGAAATAGCATCGTCGTCGCTCGCAAAAAAACAACAACGTCGTCATCGTGTTCATGGGGAGGCAACGGAATGCATCGTGTTCATCAGGAGGCAACGGAACGCGTGGGAGCCAACCGGCTTGGACGGAACAGCCGATGGAAACGAGGCCTGGCGTATCGCACAACAGAGGAAACGGCCTTGTGTTCGACCGGCCATGTTCGAAACGGGATCCTGTTCATCAGGAGGGGTCTGGTGTACCTCAAAACGGAGGAAACGGACCTCCTACGGTCGAAATGGGGTCCTGTTGATCGGGATGGGTGTGGCGTACCGCAAAACAGAGGAAACAAACTTGTGTTGGAGCACTACGGTCGAAACGGGGGTCCTGTTCATCGGGAGGGGTGTGGCATACCGCAAAACGGGTCTCCACGGGATACTGTTCATCTCCACCATCAACCCCCTCCAGCCTCCACGGGCTACTGTTCATCCACTGTCGACCTCCTCCAGCCTCCACCTGCGACTGTTCATTCACGGGCTCCTGTTCATCCAGCCTCCACCGCGTGCTACTCCACCGGCTACTGTTCAAAGACCCCTCTCCACGGGCTCCTGTTCAACCACCCTTCCACGGGCTACTATCATCCATCCCTCCACCGTCTACTATTCATCCAGCCCTCCACGGGGTCCTCTTCACCTAGCCACGGGGTCCTGGTCATCCAGAGGCAACACCACGTGGTCTTGTTCATCCACCCCCACTGGGAACTGTTCATCGAAACCCCCCAGCAACGCTCACTGTTCATCCATAGGCAGCATCGATCGGCTTCAGTTAGCAGTAGTAGCGAAGGAATCGCTCAATCGGGTTCAGTTAACAGCCATCGATCGATCGCTCGGGTTCAGTAACGCGTAGCCTGCAGTGCAATCGCTCGGGTTCAGTAGGCGAACGCCTCGCTCGGGTTCAGTTAGAGCCCAACGCCTCGCACCCACGTGCGTGTGTGTATGAGAGAAACGCACAAACCTCCGTGCATCGCTCGGCCCGGACCACCACCGTAACCGGGAACACCCCGATATTTTCCTCGCCCTCGCTTCAACCACGGTTTTTTCCGTCATGGACGGCCCAAAGAATGTCATGCAACTGCGTCTCCGGCCCGCCCAGGATGAAAAGCCCATTTTCTGTCATGATTTTTTGTCATAGAAGTAGGAGCCCACCACATCTACGATGATACTGGGTTTTGTCACAATTATCATCATAGAAGTGTCATAAGTATGACAGAACAAAATTCGTTCGGCCCAAAATGTCACGGATGTGTCTTTTTTTGTAGTGCTGACGGCGGGGCTCGTTCTCTATTTCAAATTAATGGAGAACGGCCTGCTCTCCATAAAGGTCTTTGGAGACTCTGGAACTCGCCTGAAGTGCTACATGAAGAGCTCCTCCGATGATGAAGCCTCTTCCTCAAGTGGGAGTGACGAGAGGACAGTGATAGTGACGACTAGGGTGTCGAGCAGGGGAACACCGACTTCGACTGACCGCGCCGCCCCTCCCTCAGCCATGCGCCCTGCCGAGGGCCTTCCTCGTCAAGCTATCCATCGGCGCGTTCCCCGTTGCCTTCTTTTCGCCTTCACCTGTCGCACCTGGGAGGAAAAGGGCAAGAACGGGGATCACGGGGCACTTATCTTTTTTTAGTTGGTAAGCCTACTGGTCTTGGTAGAATTTATATCTTGTAATCCCCTCGCTTGTGTACTCATTCTATATGAATTGTACTTGTTTACAACGCATGAATGAAAAGAAGGGTGTTTGTCGGGTTTTGCTTGTGCGTGGTCGAGGGTCACACCAAGGAACGCGTCCTTGTTATCTTAAGATAAACATTATATCCCGCTAACAGGCCTTACCGTTCTCCTGCTCTATGGCTCGGCTACACTCACGCCCTTGGCAGAGGTAGGGACGAGTAGGATTAGGCCCCTCAATCGCCCTATTCTCATCGCACTACGACCAATTTCTGGCCCAAAGTAAGGTTTTCAGACATGGGACAGAGGGAGCAAGATGGTACGAGAGCGTGCGAAGCCTTATACATTCAAGGTTCATATGGGGGCACGGAGTGGGGGAGAAAGACTTATCTGATGCCGCAGCCCCTGGCAACCTTGGCTTGCCATGATTGGATCCTTAGACCTGCAGCCCCCGGCAACCTTGGCTTGTCGGGGTCGGGGCGTCGGCTTGTTCTCTTTCTTCCAAATAGCTCAGCAGAAATGTCCATGTACCCTGCGAACCAAAGAGGACGGAAAGGAACAGAGAGTCGCACACTCGACCTCTATGCTAGGGGTTAGCCGCCGCTAAGCACTATTAACCCTAACGGAGGGAGAGACTCAAAGTAGCATGCATGCTAAAACTTAGGGCGCCAACTTTTCATTTATTTATGCTTAGGGTCTGTGCCTGGCTTTGTACAGAGGGTTACATTCCTTGCCGGAAAGGCTCGTACAAAAGGTGGCTTGCTGGGGGGCCGGCAACCATGCCTTATGGGTAAACCTTGCGAAGATGTTCGATGTTGAAGGAGTTGCTCACTGGAATAGCATCTTCGGTCTCCAGGCGGACTGCGCCGGGCCTGGTGATTCATATTACCCGATAAGGGCCTTCCCACTTTGGTGTCAACTTGTTGGAAATCTTGGCCGATTGAACGTGCCGAAGAACAAGGTTGCTTTCCTCAAAGCTTCGGGCATGGACCTTGCGGCTATGGTAGCGGCACAAGGCTTGCTGGTAGGGCGCTGCTCTCACAGCCGCCTGAAGACGATCTTCCTCAAGGAGTGTTGCGTCATCTTGCCACAACGGCTCTTGCTCAAGCTCGTCATAAGCGAGCACTCGAGGTGACCCGTATGTGAGTTCTGTGGGGAGAACTGCTTCCACCCCGTATACCAGGGCGAAGGGTGTCTGGCTGGTGGCTTGATTTGGCGTCGTTCTGATTGACCAAAGAACCGCCGGCAAATCATTAATCCAGCGCCTTCCACTCTTGTGCAGCCTGTCAAAAGTCTTTGCCCTCAGGCCTCACAGTACTTCAGCATTTGCCCTCTCTGCCTGGCCGTTGCTCCGTGGGTGTGCCATGGAAGCAAAACAGACCTTGCTGCCGAGGTCTTGGATGTATTGCATGAACGTGTGGCTTGTAAACTGCATGCCGTTGTCGGTGATGACTCTGTTTGGCACACCAAAACGACAGACTAGCCCCTTGAAGAATTAGACGGCTGATTGCGTCATCACCTTCCTTACTGCTTCCACCTCCGGCCACTTTGTGAACTTGTCGATTGCAACGTACAAGTACTCAAAGCCCCCGACAACACGGGGGAAGGGGCCCAGTATGTCGAGCCCCAAGACCAAAAATGGTCAGGAGAGAGGAATCATTTGAAGGGCTTGGGCTTGTTGATGAAGCTTCTTTGAATGGAACTGACACGCTTCACACTTGGTTACTAGTGTCGTTGCATCCTAGAGGGTTGTGGGCCAGAAGAAACCTTTCCGGAATGCCTTGCATGCAAGGGCCCTCGACCCAATGTGGGAGCCACATATGCCTCCGTGTATCTCCACCAACAGCTCCAGTCCTTCCTCCCGGGGAATGCACTTCAATTTCACACCGTTTGGTCTCTTTCTGTACAGGACATCATCAACGAACTGATACATGGAGGACCGACGGGCTACTTTCTCTGCTTCTTCCTACTCCTCAGGGAGTTCCCTTGTTTGGAGGAATCGGACGGTATGTTGTTGTGACGCCCCAAGACCGGAGCTTCAGATGCCTTCCAGGGTGTTCGAGATTCGTTGTGTGATTTTTTTTTGCTTGTTGCATTCATCATTGCATCATGTGCATTGCATCATGTCATCTTGCACCTCTTCTTAAAACTCACCCAATTAAATTGTATGGATCTTAGATTCATTTAAATCGAGGGATATTCACATGGTGATTCTCTTTATAACATATCCTCCCAATATTAGGGGCCTATTATAAATATTCCATTCTTTTGGAATTAACCATAACACACGTGCGAAATATTTCCCATGTCTTTTCCTCCTCGAGTTTGACCTTCAAACCTTGCCAATATTTTTTTTCTCATCTCTTTTATCGAGGCTCCTCCAAAATCTCAGCCCATTTAGAGTCCTTTTGAATGGGCTTCAAAATTCAAACATGTCGAATTATATTCAACATGTGTGAATCTATTTTCTCCAAAAAAATACACTTGCCATTTTATTTAAATTCCTCGCATTTTTGCGAGTCCAGCAAATTTATCCCCATGCCCAAATCATATCTCCACCCTTCCTTTCTTTTTCTTCCCTTTGCTGCTTTTTTTTCTTTTTTCTGGGATTTAGATGTCGGGACCCCGATCCTAAGTCACACCGATCTAGCATGTAACACATCATATCACTTTGCGGCCTCACGCACGGTATTTCCACGGGTGCCACCTTACCTGGCCCGGGACCGTTTGCGCCTTTTGACTCACGTATATGACAGTGTCGCTAGCATCCATATGACAAAGAACCCGGGCCGACATGGCTAGTCGTGAAACCGAAGCGGCACTAACCCATGAGGACAGGCATACATGAACCACATCGAGCATGTCGGTCATCAACGTGTGAATCCGGGTTGTAGCACTAGGCTAACAGGACTCCGGTAACCCGGGCTGTAGCAGGCTTGGCAGGAATCCGGATGTCACCGCGTGACATTTCCCCGAAGGGACCGACACAGGAACAAAGTGAAACACATGCCGGCCAGTCAAGTGTTCCGAGCAGTAGTGCTAGGCTAGCAGGACTCCGGTGAACCGGGCTGTAGCAGACTACTATCGCTCAGAAAGCCCTAGACTACATTTCCCCATACGATAGGCTGCCAAGGGTAAACAACTAGATTGTCGGATCCCACACATAGAAATACACGTTACACGTACGCATAACATGCAAGTATGTGTTGTACAATATGGCATCACAACATAACACAAACTCATATAGATAAAGGCTCAGAAGAGCCACATAGCATCAATACAAACAGGGGTCACATGACCCATCATTCAGAGCATACAAGCAACGGAAGCATTACATGTCTGCGTACAGACAACTACAAAAGAAAAGGGCTGAGAAGCCTGACTATCTACAAGACCCTCCCAAGGGTACAAGATCGTAGCTGAGGTAACAAGCTACTCGTCGAAGTCCAAGCGGGACTACTAGTAAGACAGATGTCTCATCTACAAAACATAAATAAAGAAAACGTGAGTACAAAGGTACTCAGCAAGACTTACATCAGATCCTATCATATATGCATTTGTATCAAGAAGGTAATGTGGGGTTTAGTTGCAGCAAGCCAGCTTTGACTCAGTGGCTATCCTGTTCTACGACAACGAGAAACTTCATTGAGATGAGGCAGCGCACACGAGTCCACTAATCACCACATCAATACACTACTATGGATTCATCCTCGTCTCCCTACGAGAAGGCCATCCATAGCACTCACACTTGTCTTGAGCATTTTAGAGTATCCACTTTAAGTTGTCTCTGTACCACGTAAGCATCCAAGAAGTCCATAACCGAGGACACGGCTATTCGAATAGATCATGATAACCCTGCAGGGGTGTACTTCATCACACACTCTCTCACCACTTATCACCATGTACACGTCATGTATCTCGGCAACCTTCAAGCGGAAGCCTGGCGAGGGTGTCGGCCACGACCTGACTAACCACGCAAGACTCTAGTCCAGGTTTATCGCCTATTCTAGTTCCATCCGCAAGGAGATCCGGCCGAGGTTTCACTCACGGCCCCAAACGATGTATACAGGGTTCCCGAGCCCACCATCCGGGTGCCACTCGGTACACAGGGCCACGTGTGCCTAGTCAGTCCCAAGTCCACCCTGCCGGGTGCCACTCGGTAGAAAAATAGCACTACCTACAAACACCAGAAACTATTTGCAACTCCTGGACAGAGTTCAAGGCGGTTAATAAGTCGAGAGAGCTTGGAGCACCCGGAGCCCAATGTGTGGTAGTAGCTAGTCATTGGACAACTTACAAAGAACTCAGTTCTTAAGGACGGTCCCAATGAGACAACCCACCATGTACTCCTACATGGCCTCTCACCGCTACCTTTACCAAGTCATGTTCACAAGCTTAATTCTCAGCATCAGAACATAGCATAACACTCCAATCCATTTCCAATGAATCAGACCTCACACAACTCTAAGCAATAGCAGGCAAGGCATGGCAAGAACACAACATGGCTCAAGCAACTCCTACACATGCTAGTGGGTTTCAACTATTTACTGTGGCAATGACAGGTCATGCAGAGGAATGGGTTCAACTACCGTAGCATAAGGTAGCAGTTGAATCATTGTTGCTCTAATGCAATAAATGAGAGCAGGAGCGAGAGAGCAGGATATTATCGGAATGAATAAGGGGGGTTGCTTGCCTGGTAGATCAACAGGGGGGCACTACTCCTCAGACAGGTACTCTCGAACACTTTCCAGAGCAGGACCTATTGAGAAGGAACGGTGTCGACAGTCAATACACAAGCATATGCAATAATATGATGCATGAACATGGCATGAAGATGTGATGTTGTTTGAGCTAATGCAACTAGCATTCATTTGGTTAAAGTCCATTTGAACTAAAGATTCAAATGCAACTCCAAAATAAGCTCTTAAATATGCCATAAGTGTGTTTTCACATATACAGCATGTATAGGTTTGTTTTTCATGCATGAAAATGGTATAGATGGATAGATTGAATTTTTATGATAATTTTTCATATATAAATTATGTCAATCTGAGCTACGGTTGAATTGATATGAATTTTTGAAGTTTTGAATATTTTCTGGAATTTCCTATTTAAAAATAATTCCAGAAAATGAATAATTGCGTCAGCATGACGTCAGCACTGCGTCAGCGGTCAACGGCGCTGACCAGGTCAAACCTGACGTGTGGGGTCCACACGTTAGTGACATAGTGGTAAGCAGGGGGGTTATTTCTAATCTAATTTAGGTTAGTGGCGCTGGGCCCATTGTTAGTGTCACAGAGGGGGGTAATTAGCGCCTAACTACAAGCCACGTCAGCCCGCCGGAGTTTGGCCGGCGGCGACCAATACCGCGGCGGCAACTCGCCGGACTTGTGCTACGAGCGGCGAATGGACGTGCGGAGACCACTGGGGCGTAGCCCGTCGTCGTCCGCATCCAGCAGAGCTGGTGGGAGGCTACGGGGGCGCCGGAGCTCGCCGGAGCGGAGCTCACGGCGGCGGCCGGAGCTCGGGCTCAAGCGGCTGCGGGCTACAGAGCAGAGGGAGGCAGGGGAGAAGGGGGAATCGATGCAGGGGCTCACGGCAGACTCGATGTCGTCGACGGTGAGTTCAGGGACAGCCGGATGGCGACGTGCTTGCGGTGGAGATCTGCGGCGGCCGGCGATGAAGAAGACGACGGTGGCGACAATGGAGGCTGTCCGGAGGTGCGTGGCTCGACGAGGAGGGAGAGGGGATCGCGGAGGAGCTGTGGAGCGCATCGGGGAGGCGAGGCCGTGGCTGTGGGAGCGGCAGAAGTGGCCGGTGGCGGCGGTGGCGCTCGGCCGAGAGAGAGAGAGAGCGAGGGAGAGGAGAGGAGAGGACTGGGGAGAGTGAGAGGGGTACGGGGCAGCGCGTGGCGATGTCCGGGCGTTCCAGGGCGACGAGGAGGACGCCAGGCAGGCAGCTGCGTGCCGGCGCGCACGGCGTCGGGCACAGCTTCCCCTCTGCCTACTGGCAAGAGGAGGAAGACGGCCATGCCCCTGGTGGGCTGGGCCACAACAGAGATGGGCCGGCCAGAGGCGCCAGGTAAGTAGCCCAGGTAAGTTTTTTTTCTAGTTTTGTTTTGTTTTCTATTTATCTGACATTTGTTCTGATTTAGTAATAATACTAAATCAATTTATTTTCTTCTGAAAATTAATGTAGGAACTTAATTGGATTATTCCAAAGACCCATAGTAAAAATCAGAATTATTGGACAATATTTCATATATAATAAAATATTTCCCCAACGCAAATAATTACTGGATTAACTCAAATGGCCAAAAATAAATACTTCTGAGCTCCCAAAAATATTGGTTGCGATTTTACCTCTGGCCAATATTTTTAGAGAAAATCAGGAACATTTTCTTGGGCCAAATTGAAACAATTTTTATCTGGGTCATTTCCAGAAATGATTTCTGAGGGTTTCACAAATCCCCATTTCAAATTTAAATGGAATTTAAACATGATGCACAACTGACTAGCTGGTCTAGGTCATACCAGAACTAGGGATGTGACAACTCACCCCCACTCGGAAGAATCTCGTCCCGAGATTCAGGAGTCGGCGGAAGGAAAGTGGGGTACTCAAGTCGAAGACGATCTTCACGCTCCCAAGTAGCTTCTCTCTCGGAATGATGAGACCTCTGAACCTTGAGAAACTTGATGTTATGACGTCAGGTGACACGCTCTGCTTGATCAAGGATGCATACAGGGTACTCTCGATATGTGAGGTTATCTTGGAGATCAAGTGTTTCGTGGTCCACTCCGCGGATGGGATCCGAGAAGCAACGTCTGAGTTGAGAGACGTGGAAGACATCATGAACTCGAGAAAGATGTGGTGGTAGTTCCAACTGGTAGGCAACCTCTCCTCGTTTAGCGAGAATGAGAAAGGGACCAATGTAACGAGGAGCCAACTTGCCCTTGATACCGAATGGATGGGTACCCTTCAAAGGGGTAACCCGAAGGTAAGCTTTGTCGCCAATTTCATAAGCCACTTCCTTATGAGTACGGTCATACTGGCTCTTTTGACGGGATTGGGCTGTTTTCAAATTCTCACGAATGATGCAAACTTGCTCTTCTGCCTCCTGGATCATATCCGGTCCAAAGAATTGTCCTTCACCGGTTTCTGACCAGTTCAAAGGTGTTAGACATCTTCGTCCATACAGAACCTCAAAAGGAGCTTTCTTGAGGCTGGATTGATAGCTATTGTTATAAGCAAACTCGGCAAAAGGAAGACACTTCTCCCAATCCATACCGAATGAGATAACACAAGCTCTAAGCATGTCTTCAAGAATCTGGTTGACCCTTTCCACCTAACCACTTGATTGAGGGTGGAAAGCGGTACTGAAAGAAAGATGGGTGCCCATGGCAGTTTGGAAACTCTCCCAGAAATGAGAAGTGAAAAGACTACCACGGTCTGAATTGATCTCTAGTGGAACACCATGAAGTGACACTATTCGAGAAATATATAAGTCAGCGAGCTGACTAGCAGTGATATTCTCTCGAACAGGTAGGAAGTGAGCCACTTTGGAAAGACGATCAATGACTATGAAGATAGCGTTATTCCCTTTCTTGGTCCTGGGAAAGCCGGTGATGAAGTCCATACCAACTTTATCCCATTTCCACTCAAGAATAGCTAAAGGTTGAAGGGTGCCAGCAGGTCTCTGATGCTCTGCCTTCACACGACGACAAACATCACAGTTAGCAATAAACTGAGCGATTTCTCTCTTCATCCTAGTCCACCAGAACCTCTGGCGTAGGTCCTGATACATCTTAGTACTACCGGGATGAATCGTGAGAGGAGATTCATGCGCCTCCTTAAGGATTAATTGTCGAAGATGTTGATTCTTGGGAACCACCAAGCGACTCTCAAAGAAAACAACACCACGATCATCTATAGAGAAACTACCACCAACTCCCTTGTTAACGTTTCTCTTGATCCGGGAAATTCCCGTATCCTGCTTCTGAGCAGAGATGATCTGATCCACAAGAGTAGGTTTCGCCACCAAGGTAGAAAGGAATCCGTGAGGAGCAATGTGAAGGTTAAGCTTACAGAATTCCTCATGAAGAAGTGGTTGGCCTTGCTGCAACATGAGATTGTTGCAATAGGACTTACGACTTAGCGCATCAGCCATGACATTCCGCTTGCCTGGGGTGTAGGTAATTCCTAAGTCGTAATCTGAGATCAACTCCAGCCAACGTCTTTGCCTAAGGTTCAAATCTGGTTGGGTGAAGATATATTTGAGACTCTGGTGATCGGTATAAATCTCGTAACGTTTACCAAGAAGGTAATGTCGCCAGGTCTTAAGTGCATAGACTACGGCTGCAAGCTCTAGATCATTTGTAGGATAATTCTCCTCATGTGGATGCAACTGTCGAGATGCATAGGCAATCACATGGCGATCTTGCATAAGAATGCAACCTAGTCCCTGTCGTGAGGCATCACAATAGATAACAAAGTCCTTAGTGAAATCCGGTGGCACAAGTATGGGAGCAGAAGTCAAGCGTCTTTTCAGTTCCTGAAAACTGTGCTCACACTGTGGGGACCACTCAAACTTTTTATCTTTCTTGAGAAGTTCCGTGAGAGGTTTGGCCACTTTGGAGAAGTTCTCAACGAACCGGCGACAATAACTGGCTAGGCCAAGGAAACTCCTAACTTGCTTAACTGTTTCAGGCGGAGTCCAATCAAGAACGGCCTGAACTCTCTCGGGATTGACGGCAGTGCCCTTACCAGAGATCACATGGCCCGGATAGGTCACTTCTGGCAACCAGAATTCACACTTGGAGAACTTGGCATAAAGGCGGTGCTCTCTGAGTTTTCCTAGCACAAGTCTAAGATGTTCGGCATGCTCTTCCTCGTTCTTCGAGTAAATAAGGATATCATTGAGGTAAACCACGACGAACTTATCTAAGTACTCCATGAAGATCGAGTTCATCAAGCGGGAGAATGTAGCTGGAGCGTTGGTTAGACCAAAGGACATGACAGTATACTCATACTGGCCACAACGAGTGACAAAAGCCGTCTTAGGAATGTCCCCATTTCTGATCTTGATTTGGTGGTAGCCTAACCTCAAATCCATCTTGGAAAAGACTGAGGATCCAGCGAGCTGATCATACAGGTCATTGATCCTGGGGAGCGGATACTTGTTATTTATCGTGACCAAATTAACGGGACGATAATCTACAACCATCCGGTCCGTACCATCCTTCTTCTTGACGAAGAGAACGGGGCAAGCCCAGGGAGAAGAACTAGGACAGATGAAACCCTTTTGCAAGGATTCATCGAGTTGTTTCTTAAGCTCAGCTAGTTCTAAGGGTGCCATCTTGTAAGGTCTCCTCGAGATTGGAGCAGTTCCTGGGATAAGATCTATGAAAAATTCTACATCTCTGTCAGGTGGAATACCTGGCAGTTCCTTTGGAAAAACATCTGGAAAGTCACGGACTACCGGGATATCTTCAAGGTCAGGAAGAGGGTTGGCATTAAGAGAATAGAGCTGTCGCTTTGCAACCCTAGTGGAGACGGTGACTATCTTGCCAGATGGGTGTGTAAGCTGAACAGACCTAGTGTAACAATCAATCTTGGCATAATGAGCTTTCATCCAATCCATACCCAAGATGATGTTGATATCTGTAGACTTGAGGGCTATAAGCGATGCAAGGAATACAAGTCTGTCAAAAGGATTTCATTACCATGGCTTTTTCTGGTAGTTTGCCATCTAGACCCCTGAGTTTGGATTTCAAGTGTAATTGGCATATCACAAAATGACATGTCGTGCAAACGAGCATAGTCTTCAGAGATGAAGGAGTGAGATGCTCCGGTATCGAACAGAACCGAAGCTGGATGGCAATTGACAAGGAGGGTACCAAGAATGACATCCGGATCATCATGAGTGTCTTCAGCTGAGACGTGATGCACATATCCACGTTCAGTGGGAGCTGACTTGACACTAATCATCTTGCGTGACGGCTTACCACGGCCAACAGACTTCTCAGGCTGGGGTGGAGCATAGTTGGTTTGAGAGCAGTCATGTGCATAGTGTCCTGGCTCTCCGCATGTGAAACAAGTCCCTGAAGTAGGACGTGGACCCGCATTGACAAGCAGTCTACCAATAGGCCTGGGTGGAGCATGTAACTGAACTGGGTGATGTGCCACATAAGAGGGTCTCGGTGAGTAACCGGGTGGAAGAGCGGAGCTCGGAACCCAAATCCGGCGCTTCTGCGAGGTAGAACCGGAGGAAGAAACCAAATCACGGGTGTGCTTACGAGACTCCTCGTAAGTGAGCTGAGCTGTCTCCGCATTAATGGCCTTGTTCACAAGAGCCTGGAATGTATTGCAATGATGCAAGTGGAGATCACGACGCAACTTGGGGTTGAGACCCTTCCGGAACCTAGCCTGCTTCTTGGCGTCTGTGGCCACTTCTTCTGTAGCATAGCGGGCAAGGTTCTCAAACTCTCTACTGTAAGCATGAACAGCCATCTTACTCTGGGTGAAACTACAAAACTCTTCTCTCTTGCGATCAATGAGAGCCTGAGGAATGTGATGCTCACGAAAAGCCTCAGTGAAATCTCTCCAGGTGGTTTTCTGGCTAGCTGGAAGCATAGCCTCATAGTTCTGCCAGCAAATACTAGTAGGACCTTCCAGGTGATATGCAGCATAGGTGACCTTGTCACTTTCAGCTACTTCGTAGAATGCAGCTTGTGTGTGATACTACGGAGCCAGTCATCTGCATCGTGTGGTTCAATGGAATGATGGAAGTTAGGTGGTTTTCAGACCAATGAAATCATAGATGGACGCTGACTCTTTGTGCTGACGGGAGGTGTTCTCCTTAATATGTGCTAACAAGCGGTTAGACTCTCGCTTGTTCTTCTCAACCTCTAACATGAACTCTGCCAATGAAGACTGGTCGGGAGGATCCTCATCCCTACCATCTCCGTGGTTCCGGATACGAGCAACAGAACTTCAGTTAACCGGCAACATCCTGAAGAACCAACCAATGGAACAAGGATGGATTCAGCATCATCATAAGGATGTAGATTATAGTACGAGAAAAATACTATCTCTTGAACTTCTAGGACAAATCCGGCAGCATAACGGCAGTAAGATGCTCAAAATGAAACATCCTGCAAATGAAGGGGTAGCACCATACTCAACGTCGTCACTCAAGGTTCTGAGGTATTACTAAACAGGCTACACCGGAGATACTCGAACTGGGATATGACTCAGATCAACCAAACCATAGAGACTACGGAGTAGTAACACGTGATCCTGATAGATGGAAGAGAAAGCCTAGTTCCTTAACCCCATAGGAAAGATAGGATGACTCAGATCAGAAGGCATGAGGCATAAGGAGTAAAAAGAGCCTTACGTTCCCTTCCACAATCAATTCCCCTATATAGCTAAAGAATTTCTAGACTCAACTTCGACCAGGTTGGCTTGGCAATCCTACAGGCAGTCAGGCTCTGATACCAAAGCTGTCGGGACCCCGATCCTAAGTCACACCGATCTAGCATGTAACACATCATATCACTTTGCGGCCTCACGCACGGTATTTCCACGGGTGCCACCTTACCTGGCCCGGGACCGTTTGCGCCTTTTGACTCACGTATATGATAGTGTCGCTAGCATCCATATGACAAAGAACCCGGGCCGACATGGCTAGTCGTGAAACCGAAGCGGCACTAACCCATGAGGACAGGCATACATGAACCACATCGAGCATGTCGGTCATCAACGTGTGAATCCGGGCTGTAGCACTGGGCTAACAGGACTCCGGTAACCCGTGCTGTAGCAGGCTTGGCAGGAATCTGGATGTCACCGCGTGACATTTCCCCGAAGGGACAGACACAGGAACAAAGTGAAACACATGCCGGCCAGTCAAGTGTTCCGAGCAGTAGTGCTAGGTAGCAGGACTCCGGTGAACCGGGCAGTAACGGACTACTATCACTCAGAAAGCACTAGACTACATTTCCCCATATGATAGGCTGCCAAGGGTAAACAACTAGATTGTCGGATCCCACACATAGCAATACACGTTACACGTACGCATAACATGCAAGTATGTGTTGTACAACATGGCATCACAACATAACACAAACTCATATAGATAAAGGCTCAGAAGAGCCACATAGCATCAATACAAAACAGGGGTCACATGACCCATCATTCAGAGCATACAAGCAACGGAAGCATTACATGTCTGAGTACAGACAACTACAAAAGAAAAGGGCTGAGAAGCCTAACTATCTACAAGACCCTCCCAAGGGTACAAGATCGTAGCTGAGGTAACAAGCTACTCGTCGAAGTCCAAGCGGAACTACTAGTAAGACAGATGTCTCATCTACAAAACATAAATAAAGAAAACGTGAGTACAAAGGTACTCAGCAAGACTTACATCAGATCCTATCATATATGCATTTGTATCAAGAAGGTAATGTGGGGTTTAGTTGCAGCAAGCCAGCTTTGACTCAGTGGCTATCCTGTTCTACGACAACGAGAAACTTCTTTGAGATGAGGCAGCGCACACGAGTCCACTAATCACCACATCAATACACTACTATGGATTCATCCTCGTCTCCCTACGAGAAGGCCATCCATAGCACTCACACTTGTCTTGAGCATTTTAGAGTATCCACTTTAAGTTGTCTATGTACCACGTAAGCATCCAAGAAGTCCATAACCGAGGACACGGCTATTCGAATAGATCATGATAACCCTGCAGGGGTGTACTTCATCACACACGCTCTCACCACTTATCACCATGTACACGTCATGTATCTCGGCAACCTTCAAGCGGAAGCCTGGCGAGGGTGTCGGCCACGACCTGACTAACCACACAAGACTCTAGTCCATGTTTATCGCCTATTCGGGTTCCATCCGCAAGGAGATCCGGCCGAGGTTTTGCTCACGGCCCCAAATGATGTGTACAGGGTTCCCGAGCCCACCATCCGGGTGCCACTCGGTACACCGGGCCACGTGTGCCTAGTCTGTCCCAAGTCCACCCTGCCGGGTGCCACTCGGTAGAAAAATAGCACTACCTACAAACACCAGAAACTATTTGCAACTCCTGGACAGAGTTCAAGGCGGTTAATAAGTCGAGAGAGCTTGGAGCACCCGGAGCCCAATGTGTGGTAGTAGCTAGTCATTGGACAACTTACACAGAACTCAGTTCTTAAGGACGGTCCCAATGAGACAACCCACCATGTACTCCTACATGGCCTCTCACCGCTACCTTTACCAAGTCGTGTTCACACGCTTAATTCTCAGCACCAGAACATAGCATAACACTCCAATCCATTTCCAATGAATCAGACCTGACACAACTCTAAGCAATAGCAGGCAAGGCATGGCATGAACACAACATGGCTCAAGCAACTCCTACACATGCTAGTGGGTTTCAACTATTTACTGTGGCAATGACAGGTCATGCAGAGGAATGGGTTCAACTACCGTAGCATAAAGTAGCAGTTGAATCGTTGTTGCCCTAATGCAATAAATGAGAGTAGGAGCGAGAGAGGAGGATATTATCGGAATGAACAAGGGGGGGTTGCTTTCCTGGTAGATCAACAGGGGGGCACTACTCCTCAGACAGGTACTCTCGAACACTTTCCGGAGCAGGACCTATCGAGAAGGAATGGTGTCGACAATCAATACACAAGCCTATGCAATAATATGATGCATGAACATGGCATGAAGATGTGATGTTGTTTGAGCTAATGCAACTAGCATTCATTTGGTTAAAGTCCATTTGAACTAAAGATTCAAATGCAACTCCAAAATAAGCTCTTAAATATGCCATAAGTGTGTTTTCACATATACAGCATGTATAGGTTAGTTTGTCATGCATTAAAATGGTACATATGGATAGATTGAATTTTTCTGATAATTTTTCATATATATATTATGTCAATATGAGCTACGGTTGAATTGATATGAAATTTTGAAGTTTTGAATATTTTCTGGAATTTCCTGTTTAAAAATAATTCCAGAAAATGAATAATTGCGTCAGCATGACGTCAACATTGTGTCAGCGGTCAACGGCGCTGACCAGGTCACACCTGATGTGTGGGGTCCACACGTCAGTGACATAGTGTTAAGCAGGGGGGGGGGGTTATTTCTAATCTAATTTAGGTTAGTGGCGCTGGGCCCATTGTCAGTGTCACAGAGGGGGGTAATTAACGCCTAACTACAAGCCACGTCAGCCCGCCGGAGTTTGGCCGGCGGCGACCAATACCGCGGCGGCAACTCGCCGGACTTGCGCTACGAGCGGCGGATGGACGCGCGGAGACCACCGGGGTGTAGCCCGTCGTTGTCCGCATCCAGCAGAGCTGGTGGGAGGCTACGGGGGCGCCGGAGCTCGCCGGAGCGGAGCTCACGGCGGAGGCCGGAGCTCGGGCTCAAGCGGCTGCCGGCTACAGAGCACGGGGAGGCAGGGGAGAAGGGGGAATCGATGCAGGGGCTCACGGCGGACTCGATGGCGTCGACGGCGAGCTCGGGGACAGCCGGACAGCGACGTGCGGGCGGTGGAGATCTGCGGCGGCCGGCGATGAAGAAGACGACGGTGGCGACGATGGAGGCCGTCCGGAGGTGCGTGACTCGACGAGGACAGAGACGAGATCGCGGAGGAGCTGTGGAGCACGTCGGGGAGGCGAGGCCGTGGCTGTGGGCGCTGCAGAAGTGGCCGGTGGCGGCGGTGGCGCTCGGCCATGACAGAGAGAGCGAGGCAGGGGAGAGGAGAGGACTGGGGAGAGTGAGAGGGGTACGGGGCGGCGCATGGCGATGTCCGGGCGTTCCAGGGCGAAGAGGAGGACGCCAGGCAGGCAGCTGCGTGCCGGCGCGCACGGCATCGGGCACAGCTTCCTCTCTGCCTACTGGCAAGAGGAGGAAGACGGTCATGCCCCTGGTGGGCTGGGCCAGAACAGAGATGGGCCGGCCAGAGGCGCCAGGTAAGAAGCCCAGGTAAGCTTTTTTTTCCTATTTTTGTTCTGTTTTCTATTTATTTGACATTTGTTCTGATTTAGTAATAATACTAAATCAATTTATTTTCTTCTGAAAATTAATGTAGGAACTTAATTGGATTATTCCAAAGCCCCACAGTAAAAATCGGAATTATTGGACAATATTTCATATATAATAAAATATTTCCCCAACGCAAATAATTACTGGATTAACTCAAATGGCCAAAAATAAATACTTCTGAGCTGCCAAAAATATTGGTTGGGATTTTACCTCTGGCCAATATTTTTAGAGAAAATCAGGAACATTTTCTTGGGCCAAATTGAAACAATTTTTATCTGGGTCATTTCCAGAAATGATTTCTGAGGGTTTCACAAATCCCCATTTCAAATTTAAATGGAATTTAAACATGATGCACAACTGACTAGCTGGTCTAGGTCATACCAGAACTAGGGATGTGACATTAGAAGAGAAAGAGAGAGAGGGAGAGAAAACCTGCAGCCCAGTCAGCCTCTAAGCCCGCAGCCCAATTGTACCGAGGCCAAGGCCCAGCGCCGTCGCCAGTAACCCTAGACGATCCCCACGCGCACCCCTTCTCCTCGCTCGACCTTTTCCCTCCAGCGTCGCAGCCTGCCTCTCCTAGCGTTTCCATATCACTTCGTCCTCCTCCTGCGTCGCACCTACAACAGAGGGAGAGAAAGAGAAGCTCTCCGCCTCTGCCGCCTGCACAACTCCCAGTGCCGCCTCCCCTTCACTCGTCCTCCTCCCGAACCACAGCCTCTGCTTGATCTCCCTCTCCCTCTCGTTTTTCCCCCGCGCCGCCACTCACACACACGCACGCATCGAACCAGGGAGAGGAGCTCCCTTCTGCTCGCACCCTCCAGGCCAGCCGTGCCCCTCCATGGTGCTGCCTTGCTGCTCCCTCTAGCGAGCGCCGCGCCATCTCCCTGCCTCGTATGTGCTGTTGGCGTCAACAACAGCAGCGGTCCGGCACCCAAGCTCCTCCGCCGCCCTGCCCTTTCCATGCCGGATCCTGCCGGTAGGGCCTCGCGTCCCCGCTTCAGACGACCGTCGCTGCGTCATGACCTCAGTTCCACCTGTGAAGCCCGATGCCCGTCGGCGCGTCAACTTCGACCCCGACCAGATGCGCCTGAGGAGCTCCCCGAGCGAGCTCGCCGGCGGCCCCTGCGTTCCCCGTGACCTCCGCTGCCTGCCAGACCCTTCTCCGCCTCGTCGTCATTTTGTTGTAGGAGTCGAGGTGTTGCCTCCTTCAGTTCGTCGGCCGACATCGCGGCCTCAACCTCCATGGACGGCCTCCTGTACTTTGAACGGGAGGAGAACCACTGCGTTGACTGGATCAGTGCCGCTCCAGGACACCGCACTATTCAACTGCTTTGAGAGAACCCAAATACGTCAAGACCCGGGCCGACAAGTACCACGACGTCTGTCGATCGCAAGTACCCCTCCAGATACGCAAGTCCCTCGAAGGTTCACCGATGCCTAGTACCACTTCGGTCCCGGAACGCGACGATTACCACAACACCCATGTCCCGTTAAGTTCAACCACAACGACTACACCATGTACCACTACCGTCGTCGAAGACCCGTGTAATGCATGCGTCAAGTACCTCTACAGAAGACCCGAACGCCTACGGACATGTACGACTACCGTTGCCCGAAGAACCGTGGTTCACAAGCATCGTGAATGACTACCGTTGAACGTGGATTCGTCATGTTTCTCGATGACCATGTACCACTACCGCTTCGCGAACAAAAACAACTACTTCCTCATTGAGATGTGTACCACTACTTCCTCTACACCGACTTGATCCATTCCGAAAATGCACGCTTCAAAGGTATAACCACCAAGACGACACCCGTGAACGAATGTTGTGTGTTGTATGAGATGCATGTTTGGTTGTTGTATCCTCCTGTGAACGTTAGTTGTTTCCCTCACTTGGCACCGTCGTCGACCCGTGGGAACCCGGTATCCGGGATCACCCCACCATCCTTTTGCTCCCGTCACTTTTCCTTTTGCACCGGTATCTTCGTGAGCTACCGGAACCGATATATTGCCGTGGCATCATTTTCGGATTCGTTGTCGTGGCACCCCTTTCATTTCTGCCACGATGACTAATGCTTCACATAATGCTCTTATCAACATTTCCATAAAACTTGCATATGTCATCCGCATCATGATAACAACATTTAAAACTGGTTATAATTCATGTTGCATTAAATTGCTAATGCACATGAGGATTTACCGGAATTGTTGTTTGATGTTTCCGGCATCATTTAAAATGCCTAATTGTGTAGTTTACCTTTTGCCTCACCTCTTGCCATGTTTAACAACATTTAATATTTTTGGGTGCATAAACGGGAGTGAACTAAATAATCAAATGTGGTGTTTCGTCAATATGCAACTCGTTGCATATTGAGCTCCACTTAACTTGTAGTGTTGTTAGTTGCACTTTGCCATGCCATGCCTCATTAAACCGGACATGCATCATACTTGATTGTGCATCATGCCATGTTTATGTGATGGTTGTTTACTATGTTGATTGCTTCTTTCCGGGTTGCTTCTCTCGTTAGATTCGGTTTCATTCCGGAGTTGTGAGGATCAGTTCGACTACGTCCGTTCATCTACTTCTTGGACTCGTTCTTATACCTTGCGGGATCTCAGGCAAGATGACCATACCCTCGAAATCACTTCTTTCTTTGCTTGCTAGTTGTTCGCTCTATTGCTATGCCGCGTTACCTACCACTTGCTATATCATGCCTCCCATATTGCCATGTCAAGCCTCTAACCCACCTTTCCTAGCAAACCATTGTTTGGCTATGTTACCGATTTGATCAGCCCCTCTTATAGCGTTGCTAGTTGTAGGTGGACATGAAGTTTGTTCCATGTTGGAACATGGATATGTTGGGATATCACAATATCTCTTATTTAATTAATGCATATATATACTTGGTAAAGGGTGGAAGGCTCGGCCTTATGCCTGGTGTTTTGGTCCACTCTTGCGGATCTAGTTTCCGTCATACCGGTGTTATGTTCCTCGATTTTGCATTCCTTACGCGGTTGGGGGAATGGGACCCCCTTGAAAGTTTGCTTTGAATAAAACTCCTCCAGCAAGGCCCAACCTTGGTTTTACCATTTGCCACCTAAGCCTTTTTCCCTTGGGTTCTGCAGACTCAAGGGTCATCTTTATTTTAAACCCCCGGGCCAGTGCTCCTCTGATTGTTGGTCCAACCTGTCAGCCGCCGGTGACCACCAGGGGCAACTCTGGGTTGGCCTACCGGAATCTTGGACAATCCGGTGTGCCCTGAGAACGAGATATGTGCAGCTCCTATCGGGATTTGTCAGCACATTCGGGCGGCTTTGCTGGTCTTGTTTTACCATTGTCGAAATGTCTTGTAACCGGGATTCCGAGTCTGATCGGGTCTTCCTGGGAGAAGGAATATCCTTCGTTGACCGTGAGAGCTTGTGATGGGATAAGTTGGGACACCCCTGCAGGGTTTGAACTTTCGAAAGCCGTGCCCGCGGTTATGGGCAGATGGGAATTTGTTAATGTCTGGTTGTAGAGAACTTGATACTTGATTTAATTAAAATACATCAACTGCGTGTGTTGCCTTGATGGTCTCTTTCCGGCGGAGTCCGGTAAGTGAACACGGTTCTTGTGTTATGCTTGAACGTAAGTAGTTTTAGGATCACTTCTAGTTCACGACCGTTGCGTTGCTTCTCTTCTCGCTCTTATTTAAGTAAGTTAGCCACCATATATGCTTAGTGCTTGCTGTAGCTCCACCTCACTACCTTCTCCTACCCATAAGCTTAAATAGTCTTGATCTCGCGGGTGTGAGATTGTTGAGTCCTCATGGCTCACAGATACTTCCAAACAGTTGCAGGTGCCGATTATACCAATGCCGATGACGCAACCGAGCTCAAGTGGGAGCTCGATGAAGATCGTGTTCGTTGTGTTGTTTCGTTTCCTATTGATCAGTAGAGGAGCCCAGTTGGGACGACCGGTGATCCTAGCATTTGGGGTTGTCTTTCTTTATTTTGGTTCCGTAGTCGGACCTTTGTTTGTACTTTGGATGATGTATGTTTAGCTTGTATTTGTGTGAAGTGGCGATTGTAAGCCAACTCTTTATCCGTTTCTATACAGTACATGGGATTGTGTGAAGATTACCCCTCTTGCGATAAACCTACCATGCGGCTATACCTCTAAGCCGTGCCCCGACACGTGGGAGATATAGCAGCATTGTGGGTGTTACAAGTTGGTAATCAGAGTCATCCCCGACTTAGGAGTCCCCTGCTTGATCGAATCGCTGACGTTGTTGATTATAGAACAAAAAGTTTTTGAGTCTTAGGATTATATATATCGGAGAGTAGGATTCTTTTTACTCCTCAGTCCCTTTGTCGCTCTGTCGAGGCCTCCTGACGTAGAAGTTTTGACTCGTCACTCCTCAAATTTCTCGGTTTTCTTAGGATCACGTGGGTATCTTGGAATCATTCCGATGGTTTTGTGACGAGAACATTGTTCTTGGTTCCTCCTGACATTTAGGGGTTATGGCAGTGTCCCGGAGAGTTGAGCTCCGAGGTGTTGTCGTCACAATTTTATCGTTGCAGTTTTGGAATACCTGATGTCGGTGTCAAAACCGGCAGATCTCGGGTAGGGGGTCCCGAACTGTGCGTCTAGGCCGGATGGTAACAGGAGACAGGGGACACTTTGTTTTACCCAGGTTCGGGCCCTCTTGATGGAGGTAAAACCCTACTCCTGCTTGATTAATATTGATGATAGGGGTAGTACAACAGTAGATCTACCACGAGATCAAGGAGGCTAAACCCTAGAAGCTAGCCTATGGTATGATTGTTTTGTATGGAGTTGATTCTGTCCTACGGACTACAACCTTCCGGTTTATATAGACACCGGATAGGGTTAGGGTTACACAGAGTCGGTTACAATGGTAGGAGATCTTAAATATCGCATCGCCAAGCTTGCCTTCCACGCCAAGGAAAGTCCCATCCGGACACGGGACGAAGTCTTCCATCTTGTATCTTCATAGTCCAGGAGTCCGGCTGAAGGTATAGTCCGACTACCCGAACACCCCCTAATCCAGGACTCCCTCAGTAGCCCCTGAACCAGGCCTCAATGACGACGAGTCTGGCGCGCAAAATCGTCTTCGGCATTGCAAGGCGGGTTCCTCCTCCAAGTTCTTCATAGAAGATTGTAATCACCAAGAGTAGTGTCCGGCTCTGTAAGATAAATTTCCACATATTGCCATAGAGAGAATAATATTAACACAAATCAAATCTGCTGACGTATTCTGCAGTGCACCATCACATCACAGCCAAGTCCTTTACTCGAATCGTTTTTACTTTTCCACCTCAGCACGTTTTGCAAGGCGGTTTCCTTGGCATGTCTTGTCAAAGCAGAGATCGTGTACCCCCTTTTCACAGGATTCTCATCAATACGGACGTGGGTAACCCAATCGTGCCCGTTAGCACTCTTTCTCGATTAAAGGTGAGTCCCAAACGGTAACGGGGAGGACTCTTGGTATTCGACCTCTTATAAAGAGACCAAGGCCATACTCCTTTTTTCCAATATCAAATGAGTTCGCCCGTCACCTCGAGTTCCAACACCATAGGCTTCAGATTCCGGGCGCTTCGGACCTTCAACAATGTCCGGTTCCGACCTTCAAGGCCGATGGATGCCTTCCTCCATCATGGAGGAAGACGTGCTAAAGTTGAGAGAGGCTAAGTTCTTGACCGCCGAAATTCCGCATAGGTTGCCTGCTCAAGGGCAGGCTATTCCCAATCCCCAGCCCGATGAGAGCGTAGTGTTCATGTCTCACCTCCTTCGGGGGTTAGGCTTCCCAATAGATCCCTTCGTGAGGGGGCTACTGTTTTCTTACGGGCTGGAATTTCATGACTTAGCCCCGGAGTCTATCCTCCACATTTCCTCATTCATCGTCGTGTGTGAAGCATTCCTCCGTGTTACCCCTCACTTTGGATTATGGCTCAAGACTTTTGGAGTGGAGCCGAAGATGATCGAGGGACGGCACGCAGAGTGCGGAGGTTCTGTCATAAGTAAGAATGCCGATGCTCCATGGCCCGAGGGCTCCTTTCAAGAGGAACTCGGCTTGTGGCAACGAGAGTGGTTCTATATCACCGCTCCCAGGAGCGCCAAGTGGGCGGCGCCTCCTGCCTTTCGCTCGGGTCCCCCACCACGGCTAGCGTCATGGGTTAACAAAGGATTAGATTGGGGGTTATCCAAAGACGTGCCCCTATTGCAGGGCCGCATTAGGGATCTCTTAGAAGGAGACCTCAACCTGGTCAAGGTGACGCAGGTCATGCTGATTCGCCGAATATTGCCCGGCAAACGTCGCCCCCTTCGCCTGTGGGAGTTTAATCCAGAGGGACCGCGAGCTCTCCAGAACTTCATGGGTGCAACGCCCGCGGAGATGTATAGACTGTTCTTCGGATCACAAGAGATGTGTCCGGACTTAACCCAGGACACAGGTCTAACCTGCAATCGCCCGGATACTCAAGTAAGCAACCTTGTGCCCGGACCTTCTATCCGTATAATCGTCATAAACTTGCCCCTAAAAGAGCCGTTTTTTAAACAGGAGTGGATAGCGAAGGCAAAGCTAATCAGGTGTCCGGCTCCCCTTCCTGAAACCAGGCGGGATCCCGTGCTGGTCAGGATGCTGGAGATAGTGCCTTTGGAGGGGGAGGACAAGGAAGCTATGGCCTCCTCGAAGGAGGCTGCCCCGAAGGGAGGAACCAACAATTCCTTTCCCGAGGGGAAGAAGAGAGCCGCCTCTGACGACCCGAAAACCATGGTCTTGAAACGGGGGAAAAAATCCTCGTCAAAGGGTCCAGCGCCGAGGAATTCCTCGGCCGGACTATGCCCTCAAGGGGATCAGCCCTCCAGCGAGCCGTAAGTAGAGAGAGGTTTTCCTTTTGAGGGATGAGAGAAATCTTTGATTTATATCTGAGAAGATTAACCGAAATCTTACCTTGTAGCTCGGACCTCAGCCCTTCTCAGCAGAGCTCGTCTTCGGGGATCTTCTTCCGGAGATGATGGAGAGCGGGACGCCTCCCCCTGCCGTGCCACCTAGCGAGGCAGGCGACCCTGAGGTGTCGTCGCGGAGGGTTTCTCCGAATCCGGCAGGGGCGGAAGGTGGCAGTGCGGACCCCGAAGTTCTCCGCGTCCGGCCTTCGAAAGAGGCCATAGGACAAGTCCGGCACCGTCCGGTGCTCGGCTGGAGGAGCTAAAGATTCTGTTGGGGCGAGCTTCTATCTCAGAGGAGCACCGTGCATTGATGGGCACGGTGATTGAAAGGATTTCATCCGTAGAAGACGGATTGCATGAGGCCGTCAAAAGCTAGCTGACGGATTTTGAGGTATGTTAGATGATGTACACTTTTGTCAGTTGCGCATAAGTAAGATGCGCCCTGTGTGGATAGTAGCCCCTGAGACTCTGCGCGTCGTCAAGAAATGACGGCACGCGGAGGATCATAATCCCAGGTCTAAGATGTCGCCTTTGAATTTAGGTGGCGAGGTGTTCGGAATCGAACCGAACTGATGAATTTGCCGAACTAAAGCGGCAACTGGATGTGGCAGATGCCGACATCGCGCTTGTCAACAAGCGGCTTGATGAGGCTCAAGGTATGTAATTCTTCGGGCGGTGCCAGGTAAGAGGAGCTTCATGCCAGTATCTTACAATGTGTGTGCTTGACGCAGATGGTATGGCCGCCGTGGAGAATCTTAGGGCAGGACTTGCCCGAGCTAAGGAGCAAGCCAGAAGAAGTGATGCGGCTTCCTGGAAGGCCCTTGAAGAGCTGAGGGCCGAACAGGCTGCTCATTGCCAAAGCAAAGAGGAGGTGGCCGAGATGGCCAAAAAGTTAAAAAGCACTACCGACCGTTGCAGACTTCTTGAAAAAGAAGACCAGGTGAAACAGACGGACTTAGAGAAGGCCGTCTCCAATGCTTAGGACGCGCGCTCTGCGATGAGAGCTGCGAAGGAGGAGCTACGTCAGGCCGAACAGATTGTGACTGGAAAGCCCTTTATGCTGCGAAGGAAGGTTTGTGATCCGAAGTTTGCTCCGTTGGACCGGATGTGGAGTGTGGAGGACACCTATCTGGATTTGGCAGCGAGTGGTGCTGATGCGACCGAACACTTTCGAGATCAGAAAGATCGCGAAGTGGAAAGGCTTTTCTGGTCGCAGTTTCATAATCCAGAGCGTCCACTGGCAGTGGATGATCGTTTGGATCAATGGGCCGAACTGAATAGGTTGTCTAGACTCGCCATGAAGTACGTCGTGAGTCACCTGTGGCCGGGGAGTTCGGAGCCGAAGAGTTATTTCGGCTTGGTGCAGCAGTTCCTTGACGCGGTGCCGCGTATAAATGCAATCAAGAGGTCGGCATGCATAGAGGGCGCTAGGATGGCTCTAGCCCGTGTTAAGACATACTGAGCAGAGATGGAGACCACCGTTGTTGCGTCCCGAGATTCGGACCAAAGCCGAGTACCCTCCGAGCACTATTTTCAGGAAGTTCTTGAAGGCGCTCGTGTAATAGAGACGTAGTGCCCGAAAGATGCTATGTTATGATAGCCTATGTAATTATAAAGTAATATTTTGATAAACTGTAGTGGCCTTTTTTTATACTTGTGCCTTCAAGTATTGTAAACACCTTCTATGCGGCCGTTTTAAGATATATATATATATGTATAGAATCTGAAAGATGGCAGTCGTTGGCTTCAGCCCCCACGCACATAGTGCGGGGGTTCTCGCAAAAGACACATTTTCACACTTAACCCAACGTCTTGGTCCTACAAAGGAGGTGATAGCGCAGCGGGCCAGGCAACCGGACTATAATGCTTTAACACTTTCGCTTAGCCATAGGAGTTTGAAAATGAGACTCTTTAGGTAGCTCCTTGGTGGCAACTTCGCTTGTCCGAATTCGGGGCGCGTATGTGCCTGACCGGGAAGCGGCCCTTCGTTGAAGCGGAGGAATCCGATAGATAACGATCGGTCACCGAGTGGCTGACCAGTCTCACACTACATCATGACAGTCAGTTTTCAGCTTTCTCTACTGAGGTGCTCGCCCTGGCCGAACCGGGGGCACAATCGCAGTAGTTCTCCTGGTGCTACCTTAGCCGATAGAGTGGAACGTAAGGTAGCTGAACTCAGGAGCCAGGCAACCCAACATTTGACCAAAGACATGATTCGGAGCTGATGCATATAATGCCAAAACTCGCGACGCCGAACACTCCCTAAGGCGTTCGTTCTTTATGAGTGCGGGCTAAACAACACTCTTTATTAAAAAAGCCCCTAGTGTCCAGTTACGTGCAAAAATTCTGACGTGGCCACATGCCAAGACGCCAGCCTCCTCCTTGGTTATACTGGAAAGAAAAAACCAGGGGATGTGTAGCAACAAGAGACAGTAAAAAAGGTTTACGCAGGGTCTTAATCTAAAAAGAATCCTTTAGTACGGGACCCTACTGCACGTCTGCGCCTGTGTCTCCGTTGTGTCGTATCCTGGACGGGCGCCGCACGACGTTCATCTGTAAAAGAGAGGAACTGAGTTTGAGAGCGGGTCGTGCCAAAAAAGTTAAAAATAAGCAAAATATAAAGGAAGATATGGAAGTTTGAGCTTTATTGTCTCTTATTGTATATGCGTGGAGCCCCTTGTGCGGGGGTATATGTCTTCTAGGCCTGCCTCAATGATGATTTTGCACCGAACTCGTCTATCCGCGTTCGTGGTCATTAAATGACCTATTTTGATGTTTTTTGGCCGGTGAGGCCATTTTGCTGTGGGGCTGTTAAAGCGGCCGCACTGTCCTCCGCTTGGGGAGGCGCACTTTAGTGCTTTCCCATCAAAGAGATGATGACTCGTGGACCGAGCATCTTAAGCGTAAGAGATGCATAATGCGGTATGGAGTTAAATCGAGCGAAAGCTTCGCGTCCCAGTAGTGCTTGATAGCGACTTGAGAACGGGACGACGTGGAAGGTCAGCCTTTCGCAGCGGAGGTTATCGGCAAAGCCAAATGTGACTGTGAGCCGGAGAAAACCAGTACAATGGGTGTCCGGACCGGGTATTACCCCTTGAAAGGAGGTTTTGCTGCGACGGATTCTTGCTGGGTTTATCCCCATGTGCTGTATTGCATCCTGATATATCAGGTTTAGTCCGCTGCCGCCGTCCATAAGGACATTTGAAAACTTGAGTCCACCAATTATTGGATCGAGTATCAAGGCAGTTCATCCTGCATTCTTGATATTCCTAGAATAATCTAGCTGATTGAAGGTGATCGGCTTTGACAACCAGTGGCAGGATCCTTTGGGGATGGGCCGTGTCGTGCGTACCTTTACGGGCACCGCACGTTTTGTTATGTGAAGTGAGTTCACTGTTTTTACTTCTTGCGGGAAGTTCTTTTGTTTCCTGGTGCTCTGCTGTTGGGGTTCCTCCTCGTCTTCGCTTGGTGTGTCGAGCCCCTTGTGTTCGGCATTGAGTCTGCCGGATTGTTTGAAGACCCAACAGTCTCTGTGGGTATGGTTCGCAGGCTTCGCGGGAGTACTGTGTATCTGACATATCTTGTCTAGGATTTTATTTAGGTTGGATGGATCGTCCCTGTTATCCTTGGGGGGGGGCGATTTTCCCTGATTTTGTCGTGAGCCTTTGAATCCGGCGTTGACTGCCGTGCTCTTCGGACTTTTGTCCTTAGTCCGGCGACGGTCCTTGTTGCGTCGCGGTCTTCCGTTTCCATCCCTAGTTTCGGATGTACTTGGGTCGCTGGGGCTGCACCTTGCCAACGAGCTGTCCTCCCTTGCACAAAAGCGGGTCATGAGGCTTGTAAGTGCGGCCATTGTTCTTGGTTTTTCTTGGCCGAGGTGTCTAGCGAGCCATTCGTCTCGGACGTTATGCCTGAAAGCTGCTAAGGCTTCGGCGTCCGGACAGTCGACTATCTGATTCTTTTTAGTGATGAATCTATTCCCGAACTGCCGAGCTGATTCTCCGGGTTGTTGAGTTATGTGACTAAGATCGTCTGCATCCGAAGGACGGACATAGGTCCCTTGAAAGTTTGCTCGGAAGGCATCCTCGAGTTCTTCCCAGCTTCCAATTGTGTTTTCTGGAAGGCTTTTAAGCCAATGTCGGGCTGGCCCTTTAAGCTTAAACGGTAGATATTTTATGGCGTGGAGATCATCTCCTCTAGCCATGTGTATGTGGAGGATATAGTCCTCGATCCAGACTCCAGGGTCTGTTGTTCCATCATATGCCTCTATGTTTACGGGTTTGAATCCTTCTGGGAATTCATAGTCCAGGACCTCATCAGTGAAACATAGGGGGTGTGCGGCACCCCTATATTTGGGTATGCCGGATTCTGATGATGGCTTCATAGTGTTGCTTACGAGAGCTTGCTTTCTTCGCCCATAAATGGACCTGACTGGGCCATAATGCGAATCCTTAAGTGTGTCGCATGCCGATTTAGGTGCGGCGCCGTTTGTCGCTTTATGGGGTCGTCCATCCGACCGTGTGGCTTTTTCATTTTCCGAATGCGAGGGCTCTAGGGCCTCTTCGTCGAATTCAGGCAGTAGCTTTCTTTTCGGATAGCTTCTAGTGCGGCGTCTGTCGCCGTACTTATCTGTGGCATTGATTACCTTGCTCCATCTGATCCGGAGTGCGTCTTCCGCTGTTTTTAGCTTCCGCTTCTGCTTTTTTAGGCTGTGTGCAGTTGCAACGAGGCTCTCATGGAGATTCTTCTGCTCCGTGAGTTTATTTGGCGTGAGGTCATCCGGAATGCCGTTTTCGCCGGAGGAGGGATGTTCGGTTTCTCTATCCGTGTTGCCCTGTTCGGACGGTTGCTCTAAGGCCTGCCCGTCGTTTACCGGCTCGTCCTACTCTATGGCTGGGTTTGTGTCGAGGTGGTGCTTGGGTCGGCGTTTACGCTGACGCCTTGATTGCTTTTCGGGGGGTCGATCTCTCGTCCCCTCCCCTTTCTCCTCATTGTCGTCTCCCTT
Source organism: Triticum urartu (assembly GCF_003073215.2). Lineage (NCBI taxonomy): Eukaryota > Viridiplantae > Streptophyta > Magnoliopsida > Poales > Poaceae > Triticum > Triticum urartu. The sequence goes on from NC_053026.1 coordinate 68,883,472, forward strand.
AGGGGTGTCCACCATGTACACCTCGTGAGATGAGGTGGCTGTCGAATGCCCTATGGGCGTTGGTTCGTCAGTATCTCCTCCATCGTCATCCATGCTGTCGATGTCTTCGGAGCCGAAGTCGGGCATGTCGGTTAAATCGTCGATAGTGGCTATAAAGTGGGTGGTGGGTGGGTTTTGGATTTCTTCATCGTCCGCATCCCAACTTTGCTGACCGTAGTCTGGCCAGAGCTCTCCTGACAATGAGAGAGACTTTAGAGAATTCAGGATGTCGCCGAAGGGCGAGTGCTGAAAGATGCCTGCGGTGGTGAACTCCATCATCGGCATCCGATCGGATTCGATTGGCAGGGGCACGGGGGGTTCGGAGTCTGGGGTGGAGTCCGGACCCTCGGAGTCACGGGTCATGCAGAGTGCGGGGCTGGCGTTCGGCTCGATCGCTTTTGGGATCGTAGCCCTTGAAGTGACGTCCAACCGCTCATCCTCGATTGGCGCAGTGGGCTCCGAATCAATGGTCGGAACCGGTGCGTGTGTGGCCTCCAAAGCGTTGTTCGACGGCAGAGCTATATCATGCCCATCGAGACAGTGCGGCGCGCTTGGCTGTGGCTTGAATCCATTGAAGATCAAGTCCCCGTGGGTGTCAGCCATGTAGTTTAGGCTTCCAAGCCTGGCCTGATGGCCAGGGGCGTAGCTTTCGATCTGCTCAAGGTGGCCAAGCGAATTGGCCCGCAGTGCGAAGCCGCCGAAGACTAAGATCTGTCCGGGGAGACGAGTCTCAACCTGGACTGCATCGTTGTTGATGATCGAAGGAGCCATCGAGCCTAAAGGCGACGACACACAGGAACTCTCAATGAAAGCACCAATGTCGGTGTCAAAACCGGCAGATCTCGGGTAGGGGGTCCCGAACTCTGCGTCTAGGCCGGATGGTAACAGGAGACAGGGGACACTTTGTTTTACCTAGGTTCGGGCCCTCTCGATGGAGGTAAAACCCTACTCCTGCTTGATTAGTATTGATGATAGGGGTAGTACAAGAGTAGATCTACCACGAGATCAAGGAGGCTAAACCCTAGAGGCTAGCCTATGGTATGATTGTTGTGTATGGAGTTGATTCTGTCCTACAGACTACAACCTTCCAGTTTATATAGACACCGGATAGGGTTAGGGTTACATAGAGTCGGTTACAATGGTAGGAGATCTTGAATATCGCATCGCCAAGCTTGCCTTCCACGCCAAGGAAAGTCCCATCCGGACACGGGACGAAGTCTTCCATCTTGTATCTTCATAGTCCAGGAGTCCGGCTGAAGGTACAGTCCGGCTACCCGAACACCCCCTAATCCAGGACTCCCTCACCTGAGTTCGCCGACATTGAAAATCTCTTTTATGAAGTAGTTGGTGAGATAACCTCGACGCCACCCAGTACTGGAGTGGGAGTTCGGGAGTATTGCCATATGAGGGAGTCCTGGATTAGGGGGTCTCCGGACAGCCGGATATATCCTTTGGCCGGACTGTTGGACCATGAAGATACCTGATTGAAGACTTCGTCCCGTGTCCGGATGCGACTCTCCTTGGTGTGGAAGGCAAGCTAGGCAATACGGATATGTAGATCTCCTCCCTTGTAACCGACTCTGTGTAACCCTAGCCCCCTCCGATGTCTATATAAACCGGAGGGTTTAGTCCATAGGACAAGATACAATCATACCATAGGCTAGCTTCTAGGGTTTAGCCTCTACGATCTCGTGGTACATCAACTCTTGTAATAATCATATCATCAAGAACTATCAAGCAGGACGTAGGGTATTACCTCCATCAAGAGGGCCCGAACCTGGGTAAACATCGTGTCCCCTTCCTCCTTTTACCATCGGCCTAAGACGCACAGTTCGGGACCCCCTACCCGAGATCCGCCGGTTTTTACACCGACATTGGTACTTTCATTCAGAGTTCCGTTGTGCCGTGGCCGTAAGGCCCGATGGCTCCTTCAATCATCAGTAATGATGCGGTCCAGGGTGAGGTTTTCCTCCTTGGACAGATCTTCGTATTCGGCGGCTTCGCACTGCGGGCCAATTCGCTTGGCCATCTGGAGCAGATCGAGATTTACGCCCCTGGCCATCAAGTCAGGTTCGGAAACTTAAACTACACTACCGACATGCGCGGAGACTTGATCTTCGACGGATTCGAGCCCATGTCAGGTGCGCCGCACAGTCATGACAAGCATGACGTAACTCCACCGTCGAACAATATACGGGAGATCACATTTGCAACTACTCCAGCCGTCAATCCGGAGCAAATCGCATCATCCAAAAGCAGAGGGATAGACCTCGCCATGGAGGCCACACTCTCTGTGGCGATAGTGCCGGATACTGACCTCACCCCCCGCCTTACGAGAGCCGTGTCGCCAAACCACTGGATTCACCTCCGAGCCACTTACATCCGTGCCCGTCGAATCCGATTGGGTGTCGATCATGGAGTCCACCTCCACGGATATCTTTCAGCACTCGCCCTTCGGCGATGTGCTAAATTCACTAAGGTCTCTCTCCCTGTCAGGAGAACCTTGGCCGAACTATGTCCAGCTAGAATGGGATGCAGATGATGAAGAAATTCGCTGCCCACCCACCACCCACTTAGTAGCCACTGTCGACAGTTTAACCGACATGCTCGACTTTGACTCTGAAGACATCGACGGTATGGAAGACGATGCAGGCGACGAGAAGGAACCACCGCCCACAGGGCGCTGGACCGCTACCTCATCATATGACATATACATGGTGGACACCCCTAAAGAAGGCAATTGCGATGAGACAACGGAGGATGACCCCTCCAAGAAGCAACCCAAGCGCCGACGTCAGCGGCGCCGCTCTAAGTCCCACCACAGCAAAGGTAGTGGTACCGGCATAGGAGATAATAACACTATGGATAGTGCCGAAGACAACCACAATCCCCTCCAGCACGATGTAGAGCTGGAGGATGAACAAGCTAGCCCTCCATAGCAGTCAGCAGAAGGAGAACCGGAGGAGGACAATTACATGCCTCTCTCCGAAGACGAGACGAGCCTCGGCGACGAAGAATTTATCGTGCCTGAGGACCCCGTTGAGCAGGAGCGCTTCAAGCGCCGGCTTATGGCCACAGCAAATAGCCTAAAGAAAAAGCAACAACAACTTCAAGCTGATCAAGACTTGCTAGCAGATAGATGGACCGAAGTCCTTGCGGCCAAGGAATATGAACTCGAGTGCCCCTCCAAGAGTTACCCAAAACGCAGGTTGCTACCTCACCTCGAGGAGGAACCATTGAAACCTCATTCACCAGTGTACGATGCGGCTGACAGGCCACTGCATGGCCAAGCCAGAGAGGCGTTTCAGCCTGAAGTTCAGCCTGCACCTCGCCGCCACTCAATCAAAAATACCAAGGCCCGGGGCAGCACAAGGGACCTGCGAGACGTATTGGACAGTAAGGCAAAACTTGCAAGGTCAATATACGGGTCACGGGCACGCGCGCCAACACGGGACGATGATCATCGCGCCGGATACACCAAAAGCAAATCCGGCCGGGCCGAATACAGCAGACAAGACTCATATGAACTGCGATGTGATATAGCCCGGCACAGAGGCGCCGCACACCCCCTATGCTTCACTGATAGTTATGGATCACGAATTCCCGGAGGGTTTCAAACCCGTAAATATCGAATCATATGATGGTACAACAGATCCCGCTGTATGGATTGAGGATTTCCTCCTTCACATCCACATGGCTCGCGGTGATGATCTACATGCCATCAAGTACCTCCCACTAAAACTCAAAGGACCAGCTCAGCATTGGCTGAATAGCTTGCCAGCAGACTCCGTCGGTAGTTGGGAGGATCTGGAAGACGCATTCCTTGACAACTTCCAGGGCACTTATGTGCGACCACCGGATGCTAATGACTTGAGCCATATAACTCAGCAGCGAGTGGAATCGGCCTGACAATTCTGGACTCAGTTCCTGACTAAGAAAAAACAAATTGTCGACTGTCCGGACGCAGAGGCCCTAGCGGCATTCAAGCACAACATCTGTGATGAGTGGCTTGCCTACCACCTTGGCCAGGAGAAACTGAAGTCTATGCCAGCCCTCACGACACTCATGACCCGCTTTTGCGTGGGCGAGGATAGCTGGCTGGCTCGCAGCAATAACACATTGAGGAATCCGGGAACTTCGGATGCCAAAGGTGCCAACGGCAGACAACGTCGTAACAAATCACGTCTCCGTCCAGTTTGGATGTCATACTGGATCGCTCGTGTCAAATCCACGGCACCCCCGACAAGCCAGCCAATCACACCAACAGAGAATGCTGGGTGTTCAAGAAGGCGGCAAGTTAAGTGCCGAATACAAGGACAAGGGGCTGCATAGTGATGACGAGGAGGAGCCCCGGACGCCGAACACGGGTGGACAGAAGGGGTTCCCCCCACAAGTGAAGACAGTGAACATGATATACGCAACCCACATTCCTAAGAGGGAGAGGAAGCGTGCACTAAGGGACGTCTATGTGATGGAGCCCGTCGCCCCAAAGTTCAACCCATGGTCTGCTTGCCCGATCACCTTTGATCGCAGGGACCACCCCACTAGTATCCGTCATGGCGGATCCGCCGCACTGGTCCTAGACCCCATCATCGACGGATTTCACCTCACTCAAGTCCTTATGGACGGCGGCAGTAGCCTGAACCTGCTCTATCAGGACACAGTGCGAAAAATGGGCATGGATCCCTTGAGGATCAAACCCACCAAAACTACCTTTAAGGGCGTCATCCCAGGTGTAGAGGCCCATTGCACGGGCTCAATCACACTGAAATTGGTCTTCGGATCACCGGACAACTTCCGAAGCAAGGAGTTAATCTTCGACATCGTCCCGTTTCGCAGTGGCTATCATGCACTGCTCGGACAAAACTGCATTTGCAAAATTCAGTGTAGTACCGCATTACGCATACCTCAAGCTCAAGATGACAGGACCTCGGGGGGTCATAACGGTGAATGGAAACACATAACGCTCGCTCCGCACGGAAGAGCACACTGCGGCCCTCGCAGCAGAAGCACAAAGCAGCCTTTCAAGGCAAACCACTAATTCGATGATACAGCCCCCGAACAACTTCAAGCGTGTCCAGAGTAAACTGCAACAGGATCGCCTAGCACGATTAGAGCTCGCCTAGCAATTCGGCCCCCGTCCCGGTCCCAGTCAAGCGACGAAATCCGTGCTGCGCGTACATAATTATGCACTGAAAATACCATGGACATAGGCGGGGGCACGATCAGGGCACGTCCCGCAATGCGGCTTAACCGTCCTAGGGGCTATATATCTTTACCATTTATTTTCTCTTTCAGGGCCTAACTCTCTGGAAGCCCTTTCCGGCAGTACGATTGCCGGACACATTACGGGAAGGAACAACCAAGGCGGCAAGAAGCTAAGATGTACACGGGAACCCCCAGGTGGTCTCTAATAATAATACCCGCTTTTTACTATCCATACGCAGCTTGCCCTTGGATAGGACATTTCGAATGGTCCTACTTTCTGCTTATTGCACTACTTGTACGAATACGTTTCGACGTATTATTTAAATAACAATGCATAGCATTAGTCTATTCTTGCATTATTCATATTTTCTTTCTCTTATATGTCCATTTACGACAATCCGCACCCGCAAATTCTGGTATGGTCAGTACGCCAGGGGCTTTCGTTTACCCCATAATACGGCGCAAGAAGTCCGAACACTTTTGACAGTGCGGCACCCTGAACTTATAGCATTATATGCATCCACTCCGAATCATGTCTTGGGTCAATAGTTGGGTTTGCCCGGCTCCCATGCTTTGGTACCTTACGTTCCGCTATATCGGCTAAGGTAGCGGTGGGAGAACTACTGCGATTGTGTCCCGGTTCTTCCGGACGAGCACCTCAGTAGAGAAAATCAAAAACTGACTATCATGATAAGGCGAGAGACTTGTTGCTGTTCGAGAGGTCTCAAGTCCTTAAAGACTTTTTCCGCTTCGGGCGAGGAGTCGGCCTTGTCCGGCTTAGGCGTGTATAGCACCCCAAATCCGGCCTTTCGAATACTAGGGGCTTCGCCAAAATTTAAAATTGTGGACTTCTATGGCTAAGTGAGAGTGATAAAGCATTATAGTCCAATTGCCTGGTTCGTTGCATTGAACACCTCCCTTGAAGGACCCAAAATTGGGGTAAAGAGTGCTCAGGTTTATCCCGAACACCCTAGTACTAGTTACATGGGGGCAGAAGCCGACGACTGGCCAACTCTCAGATTTTATAGACGGTCACACAGAAGGTAATATTTTAAATTAATAAAAAAGCGTCGCATGGCGCAAATGAACTCGTTTCATATTACAGGATCACATGAGCATGTTCATTCAAAAATTACATCCCTGGCACATTCATCCGCCACAAGGCGGGAACCCTTCAGGACACTCTCATAATATATTTCGGGGCAGCGATGCTCCTTGCCCTCTGGCGGCCCCTCCTTCACCAGCTTCATGGCGTCCAGCTTCGCCCAGTGCACCTTCGCCCGGGCAAAAGCCCTGCGCGCACCCTCGACGCAGACGGACCGCTTTATGACTTCAAGCTGTGGGCAGGTGTCCACGAGCCGCCTCACCAGTCCGAAGTAGCTGCCGTTTAGGGGCTCGCCAGGCCACATCCGGACTATAAGGCCCCTCATGGCCTGTTCGGCCGCCTTGTGAAGCTCGACCAATTTCTTCAACTGGTCTCTCAAGGGCACCGGGTGTTCGGTCCCAATATACTGAGACCAGAACAACTTTTCCGTCGAGCTCCCCTCCTCAGCTCGGTAAAACTCCGTGGCATCTAGTACATTGCGGGGAAGATCTGCGAACGCTCCTGGAGAGATCTGAACTCGGGTAAGAAAAAGGAAAGTTTCCTTCACATGCTTGCTTTGCATAATAAATTCCTTACCCGCTGCTATCTTCTTCACCGCATCAATCTCCTAGATGGCCTTGTGGGCTTCAGCCTTGGCGCTCCGGGCACTTTCGAGCGCCTTCTCAAGATGGGACTCTCGCGTCTTAGAGTCAAGCTCCAAGGACTCCTGTTTCTTGGCGAGAGCCTCAATCTCTTGCTGCACCTTGCCCACTCGGGCTTCTTGCTTCTCCCGCTCAAGGTGCTCCTTGGCCGTTTTGTTTTCGGCCTCGGACAACGCCTTCTTCAGGGTCGCCACCTCGGTCGTGGCCCCTGGCAAATTCATGATGATCCTATTATTTTACAACTGCACTTACTTTTTACAAAAAGCATAGACAAGGTATTGCTTACCTTTGCTCTCCTCGAGCTGCCTCTTGGTAAGGCCGAGCTCATTCTCGGACCGCTCCAGGTCCTGCTTCAGTGCAGAGACCTCCGAAGTACGTGCGACAGCGGCCAGCAGTGAATCCTGCACATACACATAGATATTTTCTGATTAGACTGCAGAGTCATCATTTGATCCTCTATTCGGCCTTTCTTCTCGAACGCTGAACAGAGAATAAGGGGCTACTATCTACGCGGTAATATTTTCTTACATTTTGATTGCTTACCTCAAAGCCTGTAAGGAGGCTGGCGCATGCTTCGGTCAGTCCGTTTTTTGCGGACTGAACTTTCTCCATCACCGCACTCATGATAGTGCGGTGCTCTTCGTCGATGGAAGCGCCGCGAAGCGCTTCCAGCAAGTCATCTGGTGCCTCTGGGTAGATAGAGGACACCGGCACGGGCGGCTTGCCCCCCTTAATGGGGGGTCGCCCGCTGGAGTCCGGAACCACCGAAGATTCCGGTGTAGTGTTCGGCTAGGGGCCGAACCTAGAGCCCATGGGAGTCCTGCTCCCGTTACGCCCAGGGTCCGGAAGATCACCTCGAGGTGCCTCCAGGACTACCTCCCCTTGGCCCGGTGCCTGTTTAGAAAACACCTCGACGTTGTCCGCAGGGCAAGGGGTGGAGGCGGTCGGAAGAGAACCGATGTTCATATCCGACGAGTCCAACGAACCGCTCGGCGAAGGTGCGTCAAGATGACCTCAGGACGGACTGCATAATCATGTTCGGCATGAGGAGAAGCAGTGTAATAAAACATACCATGAATTACTATGGTGTCCGGATACTTACGACTTCACCAGGGGCTTGACCCTGGGTAGCCACTCGTCGCCGCTGTAGGCGGCCGTCGTGGAGCAGTCCGGAGGGAGGGTCCTGCCCTTCTTGGACCCTTCGGCCTCCTCGGTTGGGTCGGCCTTCCTTTTCTAGTCTCCCCCGGCTAGGGGGGGACTTTCCTCTTCCCCCTCCTCGTTTTCATGGGAGGAGGGCGCGTCGCAGTTATCAGACGATGAGTCCAATACAACCTTGCGCCGGAGACCCTTTCGGGTCCCTGCGGCCTTCTTGTTGGCCTTCTTCACCGGCACCTCGTAAGGTGCCGGAACCAGCATCTCCATCAGGAGAGCATTTGCAGGATCTTCAGCCAGGGGCGGGGTAATTGAGGGAGTCCTGGATTAGGGGGTGTCCGGATAGCCGGACTATACCTTCGGCCGGACTCCTGGACTATGAAGATACAAGATTGAAGACTTCGTCTCGTGTCCGGAAGGGACTTTCCTTGGCGTGGAGGGCATGCTTGGTGATACGGATATGTAGATCTCCTACCATTGTAACCGACTTTGTGTAACCCTAACCCTCTCCGGTGTCTATATAAACCGGAGGGTTTTAGTCCGTAGGACAACATACAGAACAACAATCATACCATAGGCTAGCTTCTAGGGTTTAGCCTCTCCGATCTCGTGGTAGATCTACTCTTGTACTACCCATATCATCAATATTAATCAAGCAGGACGTAGGGTTTTACCTCCATCAAGAGGGCCCGAACCTGGGTAAAACTTCGTGTCCCTTGCCTCCTGTTACCATCTGGCCTAGACGCACAGTTCGGGACCCCCTACCCGAGATCCGCCGGTTTTGACACTGACATTGGTGCTTTCATTGAGAGTTCCTCTGTGTCGTCGCCGTCAGGCTTGATGGCTCCTACTATCATGGATAGTGATGCGGTCCAGGGTGCAACTTGTCTCCCAGATAGATCTCTGTCTTCGGCGGCTTTGCACTGTGGGCTAATTTGCTTGGCCCTCTGGAGCAGCTCGAAAGCTACGCCCCTGGCCGTCAGGTCAGGTTTGGAAGTTTAAACTACATGGCTAACATCCGCGGGGACTTGATCCTCGACGGAGTCGAGCCACTGCCAAGCGCGCCGCACTATCACGACGGGCATGATCTAGCTCTGCCGCCGAACAGTACCCTGGAGGCCGCACCCGCATCGGCTTCGACCCTTAATTCGGAGCCAACTGCGCCGATCGAGGATGGGTGGTTGGACGCCACCTCGGGGGCTGCGATCCCAACGGCGGTCGAGCCGAACACCAGCCCCGCACTCCGCGAGACTCATGACTCCAAGGAGCCAGAGTCCTCTCCGGACTCCGAACCCTCCGCGCCCCTGCCGATCGAATCCGATCGTGCACCGATCATGGAGTTTACTGCCGCAGACATCTTTCAGCACTCGCCTTTCGGCGATATTCTGAAGACACCAAAGTCTGTCTCTTTATCAGGAGAGCCCTGGCCGGACTACGGTCAGCAAGGTTGGGATACGGATGATGAAGAAATTCAAAGCCCACCCACCACCCACTTTGTAGCCACTGTCGACAATTTAACCGACATGCTCGACTTCGACTCCGAAGACATCGACGGTATGGACGCCGATGAAGGAGACAATGAAGAACCAGCGCCTATTGGGCCCTGGAAAGCCACCTCGTCATATGACGTATACATGTTGGACGCAGCAAAAGATGACGACGAGGAGCGGGAGGACGCACCGAAGGCTTGTTCCCTCGAAAAGCAGTCAAAGCGGCGACGCAAACGCCGCCCCAAATCCCGCCTCGATAGAAATAACGATCACACAGACCCAGCGCTGGAGCAGGGCGAACCGCTGCCGGACAACGGAAATCCGGATAATCAAACCGAACAAACAAATTCTATCAAGGATAATGGTCCGGACGACATAACGCCGTACAGGCACCCGGAGCAGCAGAATGCCTGTAAAAGGCTTGTTGCCACTGCAAGGAGTCTTAAAAAGCAGAGGCAAAGGCTCAAGGCTGCGCAAGACACACTCCCAATCAGCTGGAGTAAAATAGTCAACACAGCGGCGAGGTACGGCGACAATCGCCCCTCCAAGAGCTACCCAAAGCGGAAACTGCTACCTGAATTCAATGAGGAGGCCTCAGACCTCCCACAACCAAATATCAAACCAGCCACCTGGCCGGATAGACGACCCCTCTACCAACACAGAGCGGCATACAACGCCACTCACAATACAACACACGACCCATGCGAGGGCTCGCACCCAAAGGACAGTGCAACAAGATCCATCTATGGACCACGCAAGCGCGCCCCAGCATACAATGCAACACAACAAACATCCGAACAACGTTATACACCCAGCTACAGGGGTGCCGCACACCCTCTATGTTTCACCGATGAGGTGCTGGACCATGAATTTCCAAAGGGATTCAAACATGTAAACAAAGAGACATACGAAGGAACCACAGACCCTGGGGTCTGGATTGAGGACTACATCCTTCATATCCATATGGCTCAAGGAGATGATCTCCACGCCATCAAGTACTTACCCCTCAAGCTCAAAGGGCCAGCTCATCACTGGCTTAAAGGCCTCCCCGAAAGCTCCATTGGAAGTTGGGAAGAGCTCGAAGACGCCTTTCGGGCAAATTTTCAAGGGACTTATATCCGACCTCCGGATGCGGACGATTTGAGTCATATAACTCAACAGCCCGGAGAGTCAGCCCGAAAGCTTTGGAACAGGTTTCTTACTAAAAAGAACCAGATTGTCGACTGTCCGGACGCCGAAGCCTTGGCAGCTTTTAAGCATAGTGTCCGTGACGAATGGCTTGCCAGACACCTCGACCAAATAAGCCGAGAACAATGGCCGCATTAACAAGCCTCATGACCCGCTTTTGCGCGGGTGGGGATAGCTGGCTAGCCAGATGCAGCACCAGCGACCCCAGTACATCTGAAGTTAGAGATGGAAACGGGAAATCATGGCGCAACAGCAATAACAAAAGCCGGAATAAAGAAGATAGCACGAAGGGCACGACAGTAAACGCCGATTTCAAAAGCTCTCGGCCAGGTCAAAAGACGCCCTCTAAAGGCACCAGGGATGAACTATCCAGCCTCAACAAAATTCTGGACCAAGTATTTCAGATCCATAGTACCCCTGGTAAACCCGCTAATCATACCCACAGAGAATGTTGGGTCTTCAAGCAGTCCGGCAAGCTCAACGCCGTACACAAGGGGGAGGATACACCAAGTGAAGACGAGGACGAGCCTCCCAAACAAGACATTGGGGAACAAAAGAAATTTCAACCAGAAGTCAAAACAGTAAACGTGTTACACGTGATCAAGAGAAAAAACAACACGACACTCCCAGGAAAATATACCCAAGTGCCTGTCACCGCGAAGTCCTGCCACTGGTCGTCTCAACCGATCACTTTCGACCATCACGAATACTTAGCAGGTATCCGACACGCAGGATGGGCTGCCCTGGTATTAGACCCAATAATTGGCGGATATCACTTCACACGAGTCTTGTTGGACGGTGGGAGCAACCTGAACCTAATATATCAGGATACAATCCGCGGGATGGGGTTAGACCCAACAAAAATTTGCCATAGCAATACTACCTTTAAAGGAGAAACGCCAGGCACAGGGGCTCGTTGTACGGGCTCCCTCCTACTACAAGTTATATTTGGCTCCCCCGATAACTTCCGTCGCGAGCATTTAACCTTCCACATCGCTCCGTTCCAAAGTGGCTATCAAGCACTACTCGGACGTGAAGCTTTCGCTCGCTTTAATGCAATACCACACTATGCCTCCCTCACACTCAAGATGCCCGGTCCGCGTGGCATCATTTCAGTGAACGGAAATATCAAGCGATCTCTGCGTGCCGAAGAGAGTGCGGCTGCCTTGGCAGCCACACACTAAAGGCGCCCTTACCAGTGAAAGCATCCAATAGGTCGTCAAGACCTCAGACACAACTAATCAAGTCCGGCGCCGCTATTTATACCTAATAAATGGTCACTCCCCTATTTGTCCATACAAGGGGCTCAACGCGCGCAGACAAGTGGCAATTTCTTCTCATCTTAAATTATACATGGTTTCTTTAAAAACTATCTTTTTGCACAACAACTTTTTCACCTAAATTCCTCTCTTTTACAGACGATCATCGTGCTACACCCGTCCAGGATACGGCACAACAGAGACACAGGCGCAGACGTGTAGCAGGGACCCGCTCCAAGGATTCTTTTTATATTAAGACCCTGCGTAAACCTTTTTTACTGTGTCTTGTTGATACATATCCACCATTGAGAGGGATGCTGACGTCTTGGCATGTGGCAACGCCAGAATAATGCACGTACCTGGACACAAGGGGCTTCTTACAAAGGCCATTATTTAGGCCCGGTTTATACCACAAAGACCGAATACCTTAGGCAGTGTTCGGCGTCGCGAGTTTGGCCCTATATGCATCAGCTCTGAATCATTGTCTTTGGTCAAATGTTGGGTTTTCCCGGCTCCTGTGTTTTGGTGCCTTACATTCCGCTTTACCGGCTAAGGTACAACCAGGAGAACTACTGCGATTGTGCCCTGGTTCATCCAGACAAGCACCTCAGTAGAGAAAGCCAAAAACTGACTGTCATGATATAGCGTGAGACTGGTCAACCACTCGATGACTTGTTGGAACGTTAGAATTCCTCCGCCTTAACGAAGGGCCATTTTCCGGCCAGGCATGTACGCACCCCGGGATCGGGAGAGTGCGGAGCCACCAGGGGCTATTTAGTAGCCCCACTGTCAAACTCCTATGGCTAAGTGAAAGTGCTAAAGCATTATAGTCCGGTTGCCTCACTCGCTCCGCTATCACCTCCTTAATAGGACCAAGACGTTGGGTTAAGTGTGAACGCGTGTTTTTCGCGAGCACCTCCGCATTATATGCGTGGGGGTTGAAGCCGACGGCTGCAACCTTTCAGGTTATACACATGTATACATAAACGGCCGCCCAGGAGGCATCATATTACTTTCAGGCAAAAGTATAAAAATAGCCTTATAAAAATTCATAAAAGCATTTTGCTTACATTGAGATTACATATCACTCAAACATAATATTTTTTGAGCACTGGGTCTCTATCAAACGAGCACCCTCAAGAACTTCTTCAAAGTAGTTGTCGGATCACGGTTTCCGCAGACCCTTATGGTTCGAACACTGGGGTGCGCACAGAGATCACGCCTTCTACCACTCCGTCTCGCAAGGATCTAAACTACTAAAAGAACTGCACAAGGACCACAAGATTTATACTGGTTCGGGCCACCGTTGTGGTGTAATACCCTACTCCAGTGTGTGGTTGGTGGATTGCCTCCTGGGGCTGGTGATGATGAACAATACAAGGAAGAACAGCCTCGCGAGGGTCTGTTCTTGGCTGGGGTGATGAACTGCTAGGAGGAGTTCAGTCACCTCTCTCTCTCTCTCTCTCTCTTGTCGACCGTCTGGAACCTACCACTTGCTATGTGGGTGGCTGGTGCTATTTATAGAGGCCCTGGTCCTCTTCCCAAATATTGAGCGGGAAGGGAGCCAACAATGGCGGGCTAATTTGAAGGGGGACAACAAGTACACTTATCCTGACTAAAGTTGGTCTCCGCCTGCCAAAGGCTCTGCGGTGACGCCGTGCTGGGCTCCATGGTGACCTACGTCGCGTAGTCCTCCTGGTCTTGGTCTCGTTGCACCGAAATGGCAACCTTTTCCTGATGCCTCGGTACTCCGCGGCTGTGCTTGCCCCCCTTTGCAACAAAGAGGAAAGAAGGACACTGCGCACGCTGACGCCCGCTTGGCACCTTGAGTCGTCATGGCTTACGTCATGGGCACCTCGCGAGGTACCCTGCCTTGATATCTCTGCCTCCTCGCGAGCCAGCCTGATGAGGCTGCGCCTGAGGATGTGCCGTGTCATCCGCCCCGCGAGGCTTGGCCCCTCGCAAGGGTCTTGAGCCTTGTGTTGATGAAGATGGGCCGCGCTGGGCCCCCATTTGAGCCACGCCACAGGCCGCAGGCAGGCAAGTCTGGGGACCCCCGTTCCCAGAACGCCGATAGTAGCCCCCGGGCCCAAGGCGCGCATGGACTTGGCCGTGCCGAGAGGCGAAAGGGCAAGGGCGAAGCGCCGCAGGCCCTAACAGCCGGCGGCCTTGGGCGCCGCGTGGCGGTCGATGGGACGTGGGCGGCACTGTTCCCCCCATGCCTCCTTATTATGCGCCTTGCTAGGCGGACTTGTGGTTGCGCACAGCCGCTCCCCTTCCTGTTGCTCGAGCGTCCCCTGTTCTTCCTTCCTTCGAACGCCTGCCCCCGCCTTCAATCCAATCTCGGATCTCCCCCTCTCCTGTCCACCGCCATGGCTCCAACGAGGAAAGAGAAAGGGAAGAAGCCCGCGTCTCCATCTCGCCCGCCGCTGCCGGTAGCCCCCGCCGTTGACCGCTCAATCATACTCAATCTGGAGTGCCTGGATAAGCTCAGCCCGGCTCTGGCCACCGTCCTCGACGAGTGCGGGAGGACGACGGCCTGGCCTACGTCTCACTTCCCACTGACAGGATAATCACCGAGGTTCATTGCTTTGCCGATGCCTTGTGGGCGGGTCTGGTTCCCCCTTTCTCCGATTTCTTCAACGCCGTCCTCTCCCATTACCAGATCCACATGATGCATCTGGGTCCTGAATCCATTGCCCTCCTCTCGGTCTTTGCTTTTGTCTACGAGGCGCTGGTGGGCATCCCTCCTTCTGTTGCCTTGCTGCGCCATTTCTTCTCTTTGCGCCTTGCCGACCTCACTCAATTCTCGGCGTGCGTGAGCTTCGTCGCCGCGCCCGAGACCGCGGCTTCGGGTATTGACTTCAAGCTCCCTTCGCCTGCAGCTAGGTTCTGCGAACGGTGGTTGTACGTCGATGTCAGGGTGCCCAGCCCCCGGCTGGCGAAGCCAACTTCGCCTGCTGTACCTAATTCAGGCTGGAGCAAGGAGACACTCAAGAGCCCTCGGCTCGCCTTTGTCTAGCGCCGCTTCACGTTCTTGAGATCGCTCAATGTGACAGCGCCCAAGGTGGTGAAGGAGTTCCTGCTGCGCCGCATTGCCCCTCTCCAGCGCCATTCTCGTCGAATGTGGGCCTTCAGCGGGCTTGGTGATCACATGAGGCTTCAGGAAGAAGACTTGACACCCGCGACGCTAAGGACGATGCTGTTGGTCCTGACTGGCGACCCCAACCCCGACAGTATCCAGCGGGGAGGAGCTCTGTTGTACCTCTGCCAGAACAAGGATGACTTCGTGAGGCAGATGCCCTCCTTTGACGAGTGGGGGCTACGTCCTGTCGGCCTACAAGGGCCTCGCGGGAACCCTGTGGCGGTGACTGCCCTTCCGGTTGGTCCAGGTGAATCCTCCTCGAGTGGTGGAGCAGGGAGGCAGGAGACAGCAGGGGTCGAGAGAGTTATTGACGAGGTGACCGCACCTGGCGGTGTTCTTGATGGGGCAGCTCCTGAGGCCCGTGCCGCCGAGGCTGCGGGTGAGGTGCGGCCGCTTCCGATGCTTAGGGCCGAGGCTCCTGAGCCCCTGGCCACGCCTTCTGGCGAGGCGACTGACTGTGTGCGTCAGGCATGCGTCCTCGACGCAGGTCGCCTCGGTGCTTCGTCCTCCTCGCAGGTTGATTCCTGTGCACCTCTCCTGGGCCGCTTCCGTGTGGACTTTGAGGCCCTCCGGAGAAAAAGGGAGGCCCTGGGTGATGACTTCCCTTGCCGCCTACTGAAGCGCCGGAAGTACTTTGCTACTAACGAGTGAGTCTTCTTCCTCTATGGCTCCTGATCCTCTTGTTGCTTTCGCCGATCCTTGCTCCGTAGGCCCCTTCCGACTGAGCTCGCGGGAGTCGCCGAGGTGCCGCCTCCCTTGGCTTTGTCTCCTCTACCGTCCTCCAATGCTCCGAGCAGCTCTGCCCTCGTGGTGAGGGCGTCTGAAGGGGCCATCCCGAGGTGCACCGCGGCCCTTCATTCCCCACGCTCCTCCTTCGCGGACCCTCTCAGGGAATAGCCAGTCTGCCGTGGGCTTCCCGTCTGGTCGGGGACTGCGACTGATTGAGGCGCCTACTGTGCCCCTCATCTGGAGACGGGCTGGCCCTAGGCCGGGCTTCTGATGCGGCGCGCCCGGCCGTCGCGAGGGCGCCAGCCCCCAGCCCCCTGCCCGGAGGAGGAGCGATGATTCGCGGCCCCCTGCGCTTGCTTGGGGCGGATGATGGCGTGGAGGACGTGCTTGAGCGCGCCTGGGAGCTCTGCGCTCGCCGCCAAGTGTTCCTTCGACGAGCGGCCGATGCGGTGGACTTGCTTGGGGAGGAGCTTGCTGACGAAGATGCTCGCCTGGAGGCCGAGGGCCTGCGCCTGGCCGCAGGGAGGCGCGAGCCGGAGGCTGCCATCGCCCTCGCGCGTTGTCAGCGTGACCTCGATGATGAAGAGGCGAAGGCGTCGCTGGAGGCCTCTCGAGTGGCCCATTCCCAGGCCATCGAGGAGGCCCGGAGAGCTGACGGGTGGCGAGAGGCAGCGGAGGAGCGGGCTCGCGAGCTCCTGGCCCGGTCCCACTCACTGGAGGAGCAAGTGGAGCTGCGCGAGCTGGCTCTTGCGTCGATGCGGGTGGCTTCGGGCGACCCAGCCGAGCTCCAGAAGCGTGAGGAAGTGTTGGTGCTGGAAGCCGCCGAACGCACCCGTGAGTACGAGCGGCTGGAGACGAGGGAGCGCCTAGTGACGCAGGCGGAAGACGATGTCGCTGCGCGGGAATCGCGTGTCCTGGAGGAGGTTTGTCGTCGGGTGGTGACGGCGCGCCAAGGCCTCGAGCGTGAGTTCGAGGGGAAGCTGGGGATGATCCGGGTCGAAGCCGAGGGCAGAACCGCAGCCCTGAGGGCCCAACGGGATGAGGCGACACGGCAGGCCGACGCCTCCCTAGCCTCCCTTGAGGCAGCGCAGAAGGAGTTGGCCGCCTCCCAAGCCGAGGTGCTCCGTCTCCGCCAGTGGATGGAAGAGGCTGAGGCCGTTGAGCGTCAGAATGCCGACGAAACACGCCAGCGGCGAATCTTGGAGCACGCGCACGGCCCCATGCTCGCCACGCTCAGGGAGAGGGCTAACGTGGCCTTGGGCAACATCTGTGAGGCAGCCGTCGGCGAGCCGCACACGATCAACTATGCCGGTAACCTGCAGTTCTTCACCACTGTGGTGACGCAGCTGGAGGCACAGTCGGTCAGGGCCGACAGGTTGGTGGAGGAGAGGAGCCGCGCCTTTCTCAAGCGCGCCTTTTCCCGTTTCTTCAGCCATCTCCAGGACATGGATCCCCACTTCGACTTTGATGCTGCCATCACCCCAGTTCCTCAGACCGTCCGAGGCGACCTGGCGGGTTGGGTGGAGGACAACATGGACGCTCTCGTCCGAGCCTTCACTTCGGATGACGATGACGTGATAGCCTTCACTTCGGATGACGACGACGTGATTGTGGCTGCCGACGAGGGCGGTGTGGTGGATGGCCGCGACGCCCCTGGTGGTGGCGCAAACAACGAGGGCGAGTTCAGTGATGCCAGCGACAGCCCGGGAGGCGCCCCCGAGGATGCATTGGGGGATTTGTCAGACTAACCATGTACTATTCCTGTCTTTTATCCTGCATGAATAGAACTCAGGTGTTTGGCCTGATGGTCGTGAGAGCATTTTGGGAGGGGAAGCCCCTCATGTAAAAACTTGTGTCCATCATATCAGTAGTGGTCAAAATGCGCGCGTGTCTGACAGTGGGCTGGTTTACCTTTGCTCCACGCTGGCTCCGAGGCGGCCTGTAGGAGGGCGCGACGCCTTGGGTGCTCTCTAGTTGGGTCCTCAGGATGTGAGGTCGTTGCTGATGAGAAACTTCACAGGCGTTGGCCTTCTTCACAGGCTCTGGGCCTTCTCCCGAGCGCAATGACTTCACAGGCATTCGCCTTCTTCACAGGCTCCGGGCCTTTTCCTAAATGCAAGAGCTTCACAGGCACTCGCCTTGCTTCACGGGCTCTGGGCCTTTTCCTAAACGCGAGAGCTTCACAGGCACTCGCCTTGCTTCACAGGCTCTGGGCCTTTTCCAGAATGCGAGAGCTTCACAGGCACTCGCCTTGTTTCACAGGCTCTGGGCCTTTTCCAGAACGCGAGAGCTTCACAGGAACTCGCCTTGCTTCACAAGCTCTCGGCCTATTCCAGAACGCGAGAGCTTCACAGGCACTCGCCTTGCTTCACAGGCTCCGGGCCTTTTCCAGAACGTGAGAGCTTCACAGGCACTCGCCTTGCTTCACAGGCTCTGGGCCTTTTGCAGAACGCGAGAGCTTCACAGGCTCTGGGCCTTTTCCAGAACGCGAGAGCTTCACAGGCACTCGCCTTGCTTCAGAGGCTCCGGGCCTTTTCCAGAACGTGAGAGCTTCATAGGCACTCGCCTTGCTTCACAGGCTCTGGGCCTTTTCCAGAACGCGAGAGCTTCACAGGCACTCGCCTTGCTTCACAGGCTCTGGGCCTTTTCCAGAACGCGAGAGCTTCACAGGCACTCGCCTTGCTTCACAGGCTCTGGGCCTTTTCCAGAACGCGAGAGCTTCACAGGCACTCGCCTTGCTTCACAGGCTCTGGGCCTTTTCCAGAACGCGAGAGCTTCACAGGCACTCGCCTTGCTTCACAGGCTCTGGGCCTTTTCCAGAACGCGAGAGCTTCACAGGCACTCGCCTTGCTTCACAGGCTCCGGGCCTTTTCCTGAGCGCAATGACTTCACAGGCACTCGCCTTGCTTCACGGGCTCTGGGCCTTTTCCTAAACGCGAGAGCTTCACAGGCACTCGCCTTGCTTCACAGGCTTCGGGCCTTTTCCTGAGCGCAATGACTTCACAGGCACTCGCCTTGCTTCACAGGCTTTGGGCCTTTTCTGAATGGGACAACCTCCGCAGGCACCCGAAAATCCTCCCGAGGGGGAGCAACAGCGGCAGTTTGGGCTGCGCACGAGCCTGGCCTGACCCGACTCGCGAGGAGCTCGCGAGGGGAGGCAGCTGTGGCGAAGCGGTAACCAGAATGCGAGAAATGGCTCGAGCGAGAAAAAGCACCCCTTCCCCGAACACATGCAAATCTCAAATTCGAATCCAACTTAAATCCAGTGGGGGAAAAGATACAGCCCAAGGGAAAGGCAAAGAAAGTAGACAAAAGGCCGCGTCCGGCACCTAATCTAGTCTTGGACGTCTTCTCACCAGCGCGGAGCTAAGTGCTGTCCACTAGGCGTGGGAGGGAGCCCCAGGGCCTGAGGCCGGCACCCCTGAGACTCCGGGGCATGTACAGCCCCACTCATTATTACGTGAGAGTGTCACGGGGCGGCGAGCTTCACAGGCACTGGGCCTTCCTCACAGGTACTAGCCTTGCTTCATATCGCCAGACGAGGGCCCCGCCTTGCGCCACACTCTAGTGCCATCAGCAACGACCGGAACCCAGGACGCCGCCCGATGGGGTAGAGCGATCGCCAGCGGTTCCCCCGACGACCACGGGTCCTCTGCCAGGGGCAGGCCCTGAGGCACCTCCCCAGCAGAGGGCCTACCTCCTGAGAACGCCTTGCTCCGAACGCCACGGTGGTGATGTCGGATCCCGGCCCCTCTCCTGCAGCCCCCTGCGCCCTCCTCCCGAGGGGTAGGAGACTGTGGGAGCGGGGCAGCTGCCTACCGCGGCGACCTGCACCTCCTGCAATCCATGGTTAGCATGTACCTGTCCCTGAAGAGTCAGCGGTGCCCGATAATCGTTGCCTCCAGCGTGGCCGGCGGGTTCGTCCTGGGGCTCCTGGAAGGGCTCAGCTTCCGTTGCCTCGTCCCCCCAGATTGGGCCGAGGAGCGAGCCTTGTCCGTTCTCGTGAGGGTGCCCTTGGTCCATCATGAGCGGCACATATTCCTCCGGCGCCGTCATTCCGAATACCACGCCGTGATGCCCCGCATGCCACGCGGTCCTGCCTGTCACGTCCACTGCGGGGTGGCAGCGCGGCCGCCCACTGGGCCGCGGGTCGCGTTGAGTCCTTCTTCGCGGGCCGGGGGCGGGGGTAGCGCCGCCGCCGGTCCGGTGCTAACAGCTTCACTGGCGTCGGAGTAGCCTTGGAGCCCGCGGGCGCGCGCGGAGCCCCCGTGCGGGTCGCCCTGGGCTTGAGATGGGAGCTGGGTGGAGAAGGGGTGAGCCCCCGAGGCAGTGAAGCCCAGGAGCTCCGCCACTCGTTCCAGCAGCACGTCATGGCCGCCCTCCAGTAGTCTGCACCGTAGCAGCTCTCGGGCCACCATGAGCGCGGCCCTCGAGTTCCCCTGCTCCCGGCGGGTGTACGGTGTCGTTGTCGTGGCGTGATTGGAGGCCCTTGCTGCCGACCGAGCCTGCGCGGCGTAAGAGTTGTCGAAGTCTGTCCGCGTCGCCCGCGGCCCGCAGCGCCCTGCGGACCGCGAGCTGCCTGTGGCGCAGGGTCGCCCGAGGCGAGCGGTTCCGCACGTGCGGGCCACGCAGCCCATGGGTCAGGGTTGCCCTCCTGGTCGCCGGGTATGGTGATGAAGACGCGACGGGGCATGGAGTGGTGGAAGACGAATTCCGGCGCACCCCTACCTGGTGCGCCAAATGTTGGATCACGGGTTCCGGCAGACCCTTAAGGTTCGAACACTGGGGTGCGCGCGGAGATCACGCCTTCTACCTCTCCGTCTCGCAAGGATCTAAACTACTAAAAGAACTGCACAAGGAACACAAGATTTATACTGGTTCGGGCCACCGTTGTGGTGTAATACCCTACTCCAGTGTGTGGTTGGTGGATTTCCTCCTAGGGCTGGTGATGATGAACAATACAAGGAAGAACAGCCTCGCGAGGGTCTGTTCTTGGCTGGGGTGATGAACTACTAGGAGGAGTTCAGTCACCTCTCTCTCTCTCTCTCTCTCTCTCTCTCTCTCTTGTCGACCGTCTGGAACCCACCACTTGCTATGTGGGTGGCTGGTCCTATTTATAGAGGCCCTGGTCCTCTTCCCAAATAATGAGCGGGAAGGGAGCCAACAATGGCGGGCTAATTTGAAGGGGGACAGCGAGTACACTTATCCTGACTAAAGTTGGTCTCCGCCTGCCAAAGGCTCTGCGGTGACGCCGTGCTGGGCTCCATGGTGACCTTCGTCTCGTAGTCCTCCTGGTCTTGGTCTCGTTGCACCGAAATGGCAACCTTGGCCTGATGGCTCGGTACTCCGCGGCTGTGCTTGCCCCCCTTTGCACCAAAGAGGAAAGAAGGACGCTGCGCGCGCTGACGCCCGCCTGGCACCTTGAGTCGTCATGGCTTACGTCATGGGCACCTCGCGAGGTACCCTGCCTTGATATCTCCGCCTCCTCGCGAGCCAGCCTGATGAGGCTGCGCCTGAGGATGCGCCATGTCGTCCGCCCCGCGAGGCTTGGCCCCTCGCGATGGTCTTGAGCCTTGTGTTGATGAAGATGGGCCGCACTGGGCCCCCATTTGAGCCACGCCGCATGCCGCAGGCAGGCAAGTCTGGGGACCCCCGTTCCCAGAACGCCGACAGTAGTGCTCAGTAGCTATTCGGCCTATGGCCAAATCCCGTGCTGCAATAGTGGTAGCATCCATCTCCGCCCAGTATGCTTTAACACGGGAAAGGCCATCCGTGCGCCCTCTATGCACGCCGACCTCTTCATTGCATTAATGCGCGGCACCACGTCAATGAACTGCTGCACCAAGCTGAAATAGCTGATTGGTTTTGACCTTTCCGGCCATAGCTGATCCACAACAGACCTCATGGCGAGTCCGGACAACCTATTCAGTTTGGCCCATTCGGCTAATTGGTCAGTCAATGAAAGCGGACGCTCAGGAGAATGGAATTGTCTCCAAAACAGCTGGTCTACTGCACGGTCCGTCTGACCCTGGAAGTACTTGGCCGCATCGGCAGTGCTCACCGCCAAATCCATATACACATCCTCCGAACTCCACAGCCGATCCAGAGGGGCATACCGTCGATCTCCGAACTTCCTCCGCAACATAAAGGATTTCCCAGCTACAATATCCCCGGCTTCCTGCAGCTCCTCCTTTGCCCTCATAGCAGAGTGGAGGTCTTTTCTCGTCGCAGCAGCCTTCTCAAGGTCCGATGCCTTCGCTAGGTTTTCCTTTTCAAGAACCCGGCAATGGTCGGCGGCGGCTTTTATTTCTATGGCCATCTTGGCCATTTTATCTCGGCTCTCGCCATGCGCGGCCTTCTCAGCTTTAAGCTCGCCAGCCACCTTCAAAGCAGCCGCATTACCCAACCTCGCTTGTTCCTTGGCTCGGGCAAGTTCTGCCCGCAAGGCTTCAACAGTGGCAGCTCCATCTGCAGTCACAACATATTAAAGATACTGGCATCATGCTGCTCTTCCTATGTGGCGTTTACCAGATAATGACACTTACCCTGTGCCTCGTCAAGCCTTTTGTTAACAAGCTCGATGTCGGCATCTGCCGCATCCAACTGCCATTCTAAATGGGCAAACTCGCTAGTCCGGCTAGCCACCGGAGCTTCCATCACCTGCACATAGAGGCAGTATGGTTATTACCTGGGAATATGATCCTCTGTTCATCGTCGTTTCCAACGACAACCAGAGTCTCAGGGGCTACTATCTACACAGGGCACACCTAGCATGTGCAGGACTATCATACATTCTTTTACGTACCTCAAAGCCTGTCAGTAGACTCATAAAAGCTTCATGCAATCCGCTTTCGGCGGACGAGATTCTCTCCATCACCATATTCATCAGCACACGGTGTTCATCTGAGATGGCCGCTCGCCCCACCAACTCCCTCAGAACATCCGATCGCACTCTAGTCGGTGTTGGACTCTTTCATCTGCTCTCTTCGGGAGCCGGACACTGGGAGCTTCGGGGGTCAATGGGATTATCTTCTGGCCTCACCGGACTCGGAGAGGCCCTCCGCGACGACACTTCAGGGTCTCCCGCTTCCGGAGCGGAGGAGTCCGGAGGAGGCATTTCGCTCTCCATCACCTCTGAAAGAAGATCCCCCGAAGACGAGCTCATTTGAATGGGGCTAAGGCCTGAACTGCAGAGATGTATGCGGTGGTTATTTTCTCAGAAGAAAAAGATGGCATATCTGTACTATTAAAGTATTTCGGGTCACTTACGACTCGCGGGAGAATTGATCCCCCCGCGGACTTTGTGCGGCAACAACACCCCCCAAGGTAGGACCCTCTGTGGGAGACTTCTTCTCCCGTTTGGAAGCTTCGGCTTCCGAATCCCCGGGTGCAGTCCTTTTCCTCTTCCGGTCGTCTTCCTTCATGGAGACGCTCGCTCCCTCGGTTAGAATGGGCAGCATTGGGGGCCCACGTCCGCCCGTATTATCCTCCACAGTATCTTCCTTCAAGGGCTCCGGGCAATGTGCGATTTGGAGCATCTTCTCCAATACCGGATTTTCCAAACCCTCAGGGAGGGGTGCTGAACACCGAATCAACTTCGCCTTTGTTAGCCAGTCCTGGTCAAAAAGAGAACTCTCAGAAATAACTTCGTAACAAAGGAGAGATAGTATGTTCGGCCGGAAGATTCCTTACCTATTCGGCGGCGCGGTCACTACTCAAGCCCACGTCCTCGGTGATTTCCGGACACACTACCTGAGGTCCGAAGAATGACTTGTACATCTCCTCGGGCGTCAGGCCGAGAAAATTTTGAATGACACGCGGTCCCTCGGGATTGAACTCCCACAAGTGAAGGGGCCGGCGTTTCCAAGGCTGGACTTGACGAACCAGCATAACTTGTATTACCGCAACCAAACTGAAATCTCCATTGAAGAGATCTCGAATGCGGCTTTGCAGTATAGGCACGTCCTTGGCTGGAGCCCAGCTCAGACCTCTGCTGATCCATGACATCAGTTGTGGTGGAGGGCCCGAATAGAAAACAGGGGCGGCCGCCCACTTGGCACTTCTAGGAGCCGTGATGTAGAACCACTCCTATTGCCACAATTCAGACACCTCTGGGATGGAACCTTTGGGCCACGGAGCTCCCGTCATCTTGCGTATTGAGGCACCTCCACACGCTGCATGTTGCCCCTCGATCATCTTCGGCTTTACTTCAAAGGTCTTGAGCCATAGGCCAAAGTGAGGGGTAACCCGGAGGAAGGCCTCGCACACGACAATAAATGTCGTGATATGAAGAAAGGAGTCCGGAGCTAGATCATGGAAGTCTAGCCCATAATAAACATCAAACCCCTGACGAAAGGATCCAGAGCAAGGCCTAGACCCCGGAGGAAGTGGGAGACGAACACGACGTTCTCGTTGGGTTCGGGGGAGGGGACGGCCTGCCCTCGAGGAGGCAGCCGATGCAAAATCTTGGCGGTCAGATATCTGGCCTCCCTCAACTTTTTGATGTCTTCTTCCGTGACAGAGGAAGGCACCCATCGGCCTTGAAGGCTAGATCCGGACATGACTTAAGGTTCAGAGCACCTGACCTAAACTTTGGGCGTTTGAGCTTGAGGTGGGGGAAGGATTCGATTGAGCACGGGAGGGAAAAAATAAAAGCCTTGTCCCTTTATAAAGAGGGTCAATATCAAGCATCCTCTCCGTGTCTGTTTGGACTTGCCTATAATCTAGGAGTCCTAGAAGTGGTTGGGTTACCCACGCCCGTATTGATGAGAATCCCGGAATAAGGGGACACGGTCTCTGCTTTAACAAGACGTGCCAAGGAAACCGCCTCGCATGACGTGCTGAGGTGGGATAATAAAACGATTCAAATGAAGGCTTGGCCGTGGTGCGGTGTCACACTACGGAATACGTCAGCAGATTAGATTTGTCTAATGTTATTCTCTCTATGGCAATATGTGAAAACTTATTTTGCAGAGCCGGACACTATCTTTGTGTTCAAAATCTTCTATGAAGTACTTGGAGGAGGAACCCACCTTGCAATGTCGAAGACAATCTACGTGCCGGACTCGTCGTAATTGAAGCCTGGTTCAGGGGCTACTGAGGGAGTCCTGGATTAGGGGGTGTCCATATAGCCGGACTATACCTTCGGCCGGACTCCTGGACTATGAAGATACAAGATTGAAGACTTCGTCCCGTGTCCGGAAGGGACTTTCCTTGGCGTGGAGGGCAAGCTTGGCGATACGGATCTGTAGATCTCCTACCATTGTAACCGACTTTGTGTAACCCTAACCCTCTCCGGTGTCTATATAAACCGGAGGGTTTTAGTCCGTAGGACAACATACGGAACAACAATCATACCATAGGCTAGCTTCTAGGGTTTAGCCTCTCCGATCTCGTGGTAGATCTACTCTTGTACTACCCATATCATCAATATTAATCAAGCAGGACGTAGGGCTTTACCTCCATCAAGAGGGCCCGAACCTGGGTAAAACTTCGTGTCCCTTGCCTCCTGTTACCATCCGGCCTAGACGCACAGTTCGGGACCCCCTACCTGAGATCCGCCGGTTTTGACACCGACAGCAATCGATCTGCTCCGCTGTCTTCACCCAGTCCTATTAAAGGCGTGGAAGGCTTAGATGTCACACATGATTAAACTGGGGCAAATGGATACCCTGTGAAATATAAAAACTTCGGATTGGCACAGCGCTTTGCGCTGAGTCTGCGGTCCTCGGTGAGGGAAGGAGGTACCTCGGAGCCCTTGAACAACACCCTCCAGACGTCCTCGTGTGTCGTGTCATAGAGCTCTCGCAGCGTCTGGTGCTTGGCTGGGTCAAACTCCCACAAGTTGAATACCCGTTGTTGACACGGGAGAATCCGGCGGAAGAGCATGACCTGGACCACGTTGACGAGATTGATTTTCTTGCTCATCATGTTCCTGATACAGGTCTGGAGTCCGGTAAGCTCTACCGAAGAACCCCAGGACCTTCTCTTTCCAGGAAGTAAGCCGCGTGGGGATTCCGGATCAGAATTCGGGGGCCGCCGCCCAGTTGGTGTCGTGCGGCTCGGTGATGTAGAACCACCCCGATTGCCACCCCTTTATGGTCTCCACATAGGAGCCTTTGAGCCAGGTGACGTTAGGCATCTTGCCCACCATGGCGCCTCCGCACTCTGCTTGCTGGCCGACCACCACCTTCGGTTTGACATTGAAGGTCTTCAGCCACAGGCCGAAATGGGGCTTGATGCGGAGGAAGGCCTCACACACGACGATAAACGTCGAGATGTTGAGGATGAAATTGGGGGCCAGATCATGAAAATCCAGCCCGTAGTAGAACATGAGCCCGCGGGCAAACGGGTGGAGGGGAAATCCCAGTCCACAGACAAAGTGGGTATGAAAAACTACCCTCTCATGGGGTTCGGGCATAGGGATGATCTGCCCTGCATCTGGCAACCGGTGCGCGATATACGCAGCCAGATATCCGTCTTCCCGTAACTTTGTGATGTTCTCCTTCGTGACGGAGGAGACCATCCACTTCCCTCCCGCTCCGGACATGCTTGTAGTGGTTTTAGAAGAAAGACGCGAACTTGGGCGCTGGAGCTTGAGTGTGTGAGAATGGGTAAGCAATGAGGAAGAAGGCGTGTGTAAAAAGAGTGAATCCTAATCCTTTTATAAGGGCGGAAGAGGCAATGCGCCTCCCCACTTGCCTGGAAACATCGCTTATTCCCCAAGTGCCGTAATTGATGGCGCGGTTGGGTTACCCACGCCCATATTGATGAGAATCCCGTAATAAGGGGAACACGATATCTGCTTTGACAAGACGTGTCAAGAAAACCGCCTCGCGATATGTGCGGTGCTGGTTGAGAAAAATGGTTCGAACAATGACCGGGCCGTGGCGTGATGTCATGTTGTCAGAACATGTCAGCAGATTAGATTTATGGAAATATTACTCTCTACCGTGGTATGTGGAACTTGTTTTGCAGAGCCGGACACTATCCTTGTGTTCAAAATTTTCCATGTAGTATTCGGAGGAGGAACCCGCCCTGCAATGACGAAGACAATACTGCGCGTCGGACTCATCGTCATTGAATCCTGGTTCAGGGACTACTAAGGGAGTCCTGGATTAGGGGGTCTCCGGACAGCCAGACTATATCCTTTGGCTGGACTGTTGGACCATGAAGATACAAGATTCAAGACTATGTCCCGTGTCTGGATGGGACTCTCCTTGGCGTGGAAGGCAAGCTAGGCAATACGGATATGTAGATCTCCTCCCTTGTAACCGACTCTATGTAACCCTAGCCCCCTCCAGGGTCTATATAAACCGGAGGGTTTAGTCCGTAGGACAAGATACAATCATACCATAGGCTAGCTTCCAGGGTTTAGCATCTACGATCTCGTGGAAGATCAACTCTTGTAATACTCATATCGTCAAGAACAATCAAGCAGGACACAGGGTATTACCTCCATCAAGAGGGCCCGAACCTGGGTAAACATCGTGTCCCCTGCCTCCTGTTACCATCGCCCTTAGACGCACAGTTCGGGACCCCCTACCCGAGATCCACCGGTTTTTACACCAACACCATAACTCGTATAACAGATGCTTTTCGAAGGTTGAGGTACACGATTTCCGAAGGTTTCTTGGTTATGTGTTAAAGGATGGATACAGCTGGATGTAGGAATTGTTAGTTTGGGTGAGATATTATGCTTCCCCTGTGTCCCCAACACCTGATTGCATAACCAGAAAGTTTCGGGAGATTTATAAGTGGGAATTCAAGTAGCTCCTAGAATATCATTCCAACAGACACATGATACGATATGGGATCTATAATATGTTTGTTTCTGGCTTATTATGCAAGCCAATCCTTTGCTTTGTTTTGAGTTGT
The DNA here is from genome assembly GCF_003073215.2 of Triticum urartu. Taxonomy (NCBI): domain Eukaryota; kingdom Viridiplantae; phylum Streptophyta; class Magnoliopsida; order Poales; family Poaceae; genus Triticum; species Triticum urartu. Next base: position 68,911,305 of record NC_053026.1, read on the forward strand.
GGTATTCGAGTTGCTTCGAAGTCAAATGTTGATTCCATACCTTTCCTAAGCGATGTTTTCATATTCCTATGTGAATACAAATCCTTCTTGATCTTCGAATTTGCCATCTCAATTTCTTCTGAACCGGTGTGTCTTTCTTCAAGTGGGTCCGATCATTTCAACATCCGCATGATCAATTCTAAGTTTTCTCAATGGTATTTGTTTCATCCATCCCAAGTTACCTTTGTTTTTCCCCCCCCCCCCCCCTTTTTTTTTTTTCAAGGACTCGGATTTCTTAATCAAGTATCCATCTTATTGATGGGAAACCTCTCCATTCTTTTCCGTCAATGTTCTTATCCGGTGATTCTCATGAAGATTCCAACGGAGCTTCAAGTTCATCATTCTTTAGTGGATTCAATTCAAGCTTTGTCGATCATATCTTTTCCTCATTTCAAATGTTTTCCCATACTGGTGCACCTCGTAATAGTTCACTTATTGTTATTCATATGTTCCAGAGTGCCGAAGATATCTCAGAAGATTTGTGTCTCCATTATCAATCCTTTCAAGATATCTCGAGGTTGTTATCTCTGCTGAGCCATTTAATTCAACCGGTGCAATCTATCTTTTAAATCGTTCAACGATGTTTCTTTTTAGTGGGCCCTAACCCACAGGTATTTTCCCAGGATCTTTCCCGACTCTTCTATTTTTCCAGAGTCACTCTTAAATTCTTTTCAAAGGTTGACATAAGAATGAATTGACATCAGTCAAATGTCTTTATCCAAGATCTTTCAAATTTCTTTTCATCGTCGGTTCAACCTTTCTAATTTTCATCCCAGAGTATCTCAACAATTTGTGGTGGTGTTTCTCATCGTCATTCTCTGCATTTGAAGACCGAAGAGGAGTTCCTCTTAAATCCTTACCCGTTATCTCAAAGATTCATGGTGCTAGCTTTATGCCATCTTCTCTTAATTGTTTTCGATTGCGAAATTATTTTCACCCATCCAGAGAAATTCAGGAGTCTTTTCAGTTTGATTCTTCAGAGCCCATCATCTCAGAATTATTAATTCCAGCTTTCAGCTCTCGTTCTCCAAATCTTACCGGCGCATCGTTCAAGTCTTCTCTAATCAGATCGTGATCTCTTCATTCTCATGTGTCTAAATTCCCTTAAGTATCTTCATTCATTCTCTAATTCTTACTAGTGATTCATCCCTTTACTTCATTCATTTCCAATTCTTACGGTGGTTCGGTTTGAGATTTCTCTTCCTTCGTTATCATATCAATTCATTCGTTGTTTCCAAACCCCACCGGTGGATCCATCAAGACCTTATTCAAGTCTATGCTATATCTCTCATCAATCATTTTCAACGGGAATAAGTAGTATGCCAAATCCGCTACTTGTCATCAATTTAAGTTGGTGACGGATAAGCATAATGTAATTCTTATTCTTGTTTCATCTAGTATATTCAACTCCTTATTCCAGAGGTTCATCAAAATTCTTGGTTTCAATTGCTTCATTTTTTCTTTTCCGGAGTTTCAAGTTTTCCACTTTATCTCGTCGCAAAGCTCCATCTAAATCACTGCAAGGCTTCACCTTATGTTCTCCACTTCTCTTTCTTTTTGATCATTCTTTTATTACCGGAGTTCTTTTCAACTTTCCTTTCACTTGATCATTCTTTTGTTACCGGGGTTCTCACGAAGGCTCAACATGGTGGTCCATCAAGGATTCTTTTCATTCTTCAATTGTTTTTCAAGATTTCTCTCGAAGTTATGTTCCGCTAAGCTATACTCCAAAATAAACGTGGTGTTCAACACATGTCTTGTTTTGAGGAGTTCAAGTATTCTTCATCTTCCATTCCGAAGTGCAATTCTTTCTATGTTATCTTTTGAGGTGGTGTTATGTCATTGTTGATAATTTCCCTTCGTGTTTCATGATTCAAAAGTTTTCAAGAGTGACATATCTAAATCCATCATTTTCTCTTCCTTCAAGACATCTTTTCAACCAATCAATCTCTTCATTGGAGTTATCTTGAGTTATATTTCACCTAAAGATTTCCCTAAGGATTGTCGCTATTTATGGTGCTTATAAATGACCCGAGTTCTTCATTTATCCTCCCGGTGAAATAAGTTTCTCGCCTCCTTGTTCATATCAATCCAATCTATTGTTTTTGTTAGTGGTAGAATTTCATAGTTTTGTGATGTTTTCCATAAGCCCCACATCAAGCTTATCTTTTCATTGTTGATAATCCAACAACTCCGTTCTAGCATTTGTGGTAAGTGTGCTCTCTCAAGATCGCGTTTCCCTCCGTTCATCCAATTCCATTCTTTCATTTCTTTCGGAGGCATAGTGATATTGCTCTCTTCACTCATCATCTTGTATTTGGAGGATCGTGTTCTTTCCTGTGGTTATCCATTTAACCGGAGCGTTGTGTCATGTCCTCAAGTTCTTTTCATCTTATCAAGTCTTGCATCTCTTTTCAATAGGAGCAATGTCCAAATTATATCATTCGTATTCCTTCTCTATCTTGTTTTAATCGGAGTGTTGTGTCTATCATTCCTTTTCTAACCGGAGTCTCATCTAAGTGCTTTCATTTTTTCAAGTTCATATTCTTTGCCTTCCATTTCTAACCGGAGTGTTGTCATAATTTATCTTTATCGTTCCTTGTACATCTCGTTTCAACCGGAGTGCTTGCATCTACTTCTTGTCCGTTGTAACCTTTTCTTATGTCTTTCAACCCACAAGGTTCTCGGAATGTTCCTTATCCCTCTTTTATAACAAAGTATTTTCAACTTCTTGCATATTTGTTGGATTCCTCCTTTCAATTTGTTTAACCTCTCAAGGTTGGTTGGTTTCACTCTTTTGTCAAAGAAGCAACTTTGTTTAACCTCTTCCTCTTCCGCTTCTCTCCGGTGCCATCCTAGATCTCGGGACGAGATCCTCTTGTAGTGGTGGAGTTTTGTGACGCCCCAAGACCGGAGCTTTAGATGCCTTCCAGGGTATCCAAGATTCGTTGTGTGATTTGTTTTTGCTTGTTGCATTCATCATTGCATCATGTGCATTGCATCATGTCATCTTGCACCTCTTCTTAAAACTCGTCCAATTAAATTGTATGGATCTTCGATTCATTTAAATCGAGGGATATTCACATGGTGATTCTCTTTATAACATATCCTCCCAATATTAGGGGGCTATTATAAATATTCCATTCTTTTGGAATTAACCATAACACACGTGCAAAATATTTCCCATGTATTTTCCTCTTCGAGTTTGACCTTCAAACCTTGCCAATATTTTTTTCTCATCTCTTTTATCGAGGCTCCTCCAAAATCTCAGCCCATTTAGAGTCCTTTTGAATGGGCTTCAAAATTCAAACACGTCGAATTATATTCAACATGTGTGAATCTATTTTCTCCAAAAAATCATCTTGCCATTTTATTTAAATTCCTCGCATTTTTGCGAGTCCAGGGAATTTATTCCCATGCCCAAATCATGTCTCCACCCTTCCTTTCTTTTTCTTCCCTTTGTTGTTTTTTTCTTTTTTTTGGGATTTAGAAGAGAAAGAGAGAGAGGGAGAGAAAACCTGCAGCCCAGTTGCACCGAGGCCAAGGCCCAGCGCCGTCGCCAGTAACCCTAGACGATCCCCACGCGCACCCCTTCTCCTCCCTCGACCTTTTCCCTCCAGCGCCGCAGCCTCCCTCTCCTAGCGTTTCCATCTCCCTTCGTCCTCCTCCTGCATCGCACCTACAGCAGAGGGAGAGAAAGAGAAGCTCTCCGCCTCTGCCACCCGCACAACACCCAGTGCCGCCTCCCCTTGCCTCGTCCTCCTCCCGAACCGCAGCCTCTGCTCGATCTCCCTCTCCCTCTCGTTTTCCCCCGCGCCGCCACTCACACACACGCATGCATCGAACCAGGGAGAGGAGCTCCCTTTTGCTCGCACCCTCCTGGCCAGCCGGGCCCCACCATGGCGCTGCCTTGCTGCTCCCTCCGGCGAGCGCCGCGCCGTCTCCCTGCCTCGCCTGCGCTGTCAGCGTCAACAACAGCAGCGGTCCGGCGCCCAAGCTCCTCTGCCGCCCTGCCCATTCCCGGACGGATCCCGCCGGCAGGGCCTCGCGTCCCCGCTTCAGACGACCGTCGATGTGTCACGACCTCAGCTCCACCTGTGAAGCCCGATGCCCCTTGGTGCGTCAGCTTCGACCCCGACCAGATGCGCCCAAGGAGCTCCTCGAGCGAGCTCGCCTGCGGCCCCAGCATTCCCCGTGACCTCCGCTTCCTGCCGGCCCCTTCTCTGCCTCGCCGTCGTTTTGCTGCAGGAGTCGAGGTGTTGCCTCCTTCAGTTCGTCGTCCGACATCGCGGCCTCAACGTCCATGGATGGCCTCCTGTACTTCGAACGAGAGGAGAACCGCTGCGTTGACTAGATCGGTGCCGCTCTAGGCCACCAGACTGTACAACTGCTTTGAGAGAACCCGAATACGTCAAGACCTAGGCCGATAAGTACCATGACGTCCTTCGATCGCAAGTACCCCTCCGGATATGCAAGTCCCTCGAAGGTTCACCAATGCCTAGTACCACTTCGGTCCCAGAACGCAAACATTACCACGACACCCATGTCTCGTCAAGCTCGACCACAATGACTACAGCGTGTACCACTACCATCATCGAAGACCCGTGTAATGCATGCGTCAAGTACCTCTACGGAAGACCTGAACGCCTACGGACGTGGACGACTGCCCGAAGAATCGTGGTTCACAAGCATCGTGAATGACTACCGTTGAACGTGGATTCGTCAAGTTCCTTGATGACCATGTACCACTACCGCTTCGCGAACAAAAACGACTACTTCCTCATTGAGATGTGTACCACTACTTCCTCTACGCCGACTTGATGCATTCCGAAAATGCACGCTTCAAAGGTATAACCACTGAGACGACACGCGTGAACGAATGTTGTGTGTTGTATGAGATGCATGTTTGGTTGTTGTATCCTCCCATGAACGTTAGTTGTTTCCCTCGCTTGGCACCATCGTCGACCAGTAGGAACCCGGTATCCGGGATCACCCCACCATCCTTGCCGGACACGCTCCCGTCACTTCTCCTTTTCCACCGGTATCTTCATGAGCTACCGGAACCGATATGTTGCCGTGGCATCATTTTCGGATTCGTTTCCGTGGCACCCCTTTCGTTTCTGCCACGATGACTAATGCTTCATATAATTCTCTAATCAACATTTTCATAAAACTTGCATAAACTTGCATATGTCATCCGCATCATGGTAACAACATTTAAAAACGTATATAATTGTTGTTGCATTAAATTGCTAATGCACATGAGGATTTACCGAAATTGTTGTTTGATGTTTCCGGCCTCATTTAAAATGCCTAACTGTGTAGTTTACCTTTTGCCTCACCTGTTACCATGTTTAACAACATTTAATATTGTTGGATACATAAACGGGAGTGAACTAAATAATCGAATGTGGTGTTTCGTCAATATGCAACTCGTTGCATATTGAGCTCCACTTAACTTGTAGTGGTGTTAGTTGCATTTTGCCATGCCATGCCTCATTAAACCGGACATGCATCATACTTGATTGTGCATCATGCCATGTTTATGTGATGGTTGTTTACTATGCTTCTTGCTTCTTTCCGGGTTGCTTCTCTCGTTAGCTTTGGTTTCATTCCGGATTTGTGAGGATCCGTTCGACTACATCTCTTCATCTACTTCTTGGACTAGTTCTTCTTCCTTGCGGGATCTCAGGCAAGATGACCATACCCTCGAAATCACTTCTATCTTTGCTTGCATGTCGGTGTCAAAACCGACGGATCTTGGGTAGTGGGCCCCGAACTGTGCGTCTAGGCCGGATGGTAACAGGAGGCAGGGAACATGATGTTTTACCCAAGTTCGGGCCTTCTTGATGGAGGTAAAACCCTACGTCCTGCTTGATTAATATTGATGATATGTGTAGTACAAGAGTAGATCTACCACGAGATCAAGGAGGCTAAACCCTAGAAGCTAGCCTATGGTATGATTGTATGTATATGATCTATCAACTAGCCTGGCCTCGGTTTATATAATTCATCAAAGGCCTAGGATAACAAGAGTCCCAGCCGAATACGCCGGTGGGGAGGAGTCCTTGTCTTGATCGCCAAGTCTTGTGGAATATTCCTTGTATGCGGCAGCTGTCCGAACTGGCCCATGAGTATACGGCCATGGGGGTCCTCGGCCCAATCTAATAGATCGGGAGATGACGTGGTGAGTACCCCCTAGTCCAGGACACCGTCAGTAGCCCCCTGAACCGGTCTTCAAGTTAGGGATGCTCCTCGATTCTTCTGAACTGTTCTTCATCTTCGGTTGACGGTCTTGAAAACTAGTTCAACAAATCTTCTCATCTTCGATCTTGAGGATCGCCGAAATGCATTCGGCGAGTTTACACGTCGGGTATCCGAGGAGCCCCTTTAATATTCTTGCCTTTATCAATGCCTTGTTATTTTTATGCCACACCTCGGGTTTGAAATTCTTCCCGGGCGGCAGCGTCCTCTTGCGTCCGAGCTCCAATGCCGGACTGTATTCGAGGTATCTTTTGCAGCCGAGCACCAACGCCGGACCGCTTCCCAGCTCTAACGCCGGAATGTATCCGAGCTGCAATGCCGGACTATGTATCCGAGCTCCAACGCCGGACTATATCCGAGCTCCAACGCCGGACAGTGTCCCAGCTCCAACGCCGGACTATATCCAAGGTGTCATACCACCTTGGTTCAAAAAGGTTGAAGGAGTTTAGCCGAGCTTAATGCCGGAAATGCCCTCTATGGAGCTAGCCACTAGCGCCCGAGCTTTATGCCGGACTGCTTCCGAGGTGGTGCACCACCCCGACTGTGGACCGATTTTTTTGTCAATATTTTTCATTATTGCAATTTATTCTCTGCCGAGATATATGGCCAGTAGCCCTCAAGGTGTGTATCGGTCTAAAACCCGAGATGCACCTGAAGGATGACGTAAGACCGCTGATCGCAGTAGCCGCTGAGACTCAGGTTGATTTGCAAAATCGGCCTGAGTATCAAGTCCTACCTCGGCAGAATACTTCGGGACACAAAAAGCGGCGTGCTTAGTCCTCGAGACTCAGGTTGGGTGCGGCCGACCAACCTGAGGATCAAAATCTCCTCGGAAACTATATTGCACATAAAATTTTCTACATTGGACAAGCAATGCAGTAGTCCCCGAGACACTGGTCGGGTGGCAACACCAGATTAGGGGATCGATGTGCCCCTTTAATATTTGTAAATAATAAGGCCGAAGCCCAGTAGCCCCCGAGCCTTAATGCGGGCACGGGTGGCCGAATTAAGGATCGATATCCATAGAAAAATCACAAATTATGTGTAATGACTCTATGTATCCAAGTACTTTACGTCATTAATGCTTAGAACCGCATTGTACAAAACTTTGTTGACCGACCATCGGCTTCCACCTCCTTGGCTAGTAGACGAGGAGTGTTTGTCCTACTTTATAAAGCCTTTATGAGGGCAAAGATTTACGACAAACAAGGCAATCTGGCCATACGGTTTTATGAACAAAGGTACGCAGAGAGATATGTTATATTACTGTTTAACATAAGAAAATGTCTTCCAAAGAAAATAGTCCCGCTATCGGTTCCTTTCTTTGGGTTGTCATGCTAAGCTTGATCATGCAGCCTGAGCTCTAATGTAAGAGCATAATATCGAGCATTTAGTTTGGGAGGACAGTTAATAGCCCCCGGTAGTGTTCGGCGACAGTCGGGGTCAAGCCGTAAACACTTCGGCCAATGTTATGAACGGCCCATCATTTAACATAGTCATCGGATCGCTGACCAGTTTACGCTTATTTGTGGAAGTCAATTTTCGGCTTTCTCCACTGAGGTGCTTAACCATGTGAGCTCGAAGCACAATCGCAGTGGTTCTCCCTTTGCACGCCTAGCTGAACAAAACGGAACGTAGGAAGCAAGTGTAGGAGCTGGGCAACCCAACTATTGACCGAAGACACAATTCGAAACCGATGCATATATTGCAATATCTGAGAATGTTTTTGCCGAATCCCTAAAGGTGTCCGGCGTTGCACTGCGAGAATAATGCTGGAAAAGCACAAATAGTTTAAAAGTGCCAAAAAGCTTGGAAAACCAAGAAACGTCAGTAAAAACATGACGTCTGAACAATATCAAGTGTTCGGTGCCAATCCGAAAGTTGGTCTTAGAAAAAAGAAGTGCTTTTGTCGTGCTTTAACATGATATATCCTATCTAAAGACTTCGAGCGGGTCAGCCTACGGCTTCAACCTCCTATCCCGAGGGCGGAGTACTTCTCATCAGGCCAGTTTAGCAAACTAGGCTCCCCGGCTAGTGACCGCACACTCGCGTCGAAAAAAGGAGTGATAAATAATAATAAAACTTTGCAATGACTAAGAAGAAGAACATTTATTATAAAACGGCTCAAATAAACTTAAGAGCCCCAAGTGACTTGGGTAGAAGAATGATTGCATGTACCGAAGTACTTATATCATATCTATGTTCAACCGAACTTTAAACGTGTCTTAACCGACCGTCAGCTTCTCCCTCTTCGGTCAAGGACCAAAAAGTGTTATGTACTCCATCGGTCGAGAATATCGATGGTGTTTCCAATAACCAGGCAATCAGGCCATAAGGCTGTAACAGACAAAGCGCGCTTAGGGAACTTATGCTATATTACCATGAAGTGTAAGAAGCATCTTCGAAGAAAATAGTACCCCCACTGATACCTTTCTTCGGCGCTCATTGTTATTATGAGACTTGTGCAATAGATTTTTTGTACTCATGAGTTCCGTTGTGTGCCGACCATCATTGAAAACTATAAGAGCGCTAGCTTTCGGCTGCACCCAGTCTGAGGTCCGGCTCAGGCGACCCGATCGTGACAATCGGAGAGGTGCTCCCTTTACTCCCTAGCCGAACAATCGGGAACGTAGGGGTAAACACAGGAGCGAGGCAACCCAGCTTGCAAATTGCTTAAGTCAATATGGTGCATATTGTGGCGTAATACACGAACAAGGAACGAAGCCGTACAAGTATAATCATATGCAACAGGAAAAGCTTCATAAAGGAAGCCCCCAAGTAAACGGGGTATTTGAATTTATGCGTCACAAACAAAGTTTGGACAAGGAAATTTTTTACAAGCAACTTTTTTCCAAAAAAGTACAATGCTTGGTCGAACCGAGCACAAGTTAGAAATTAAAGCTTTGAGCATGAAAGCGACTTAGCTGGTTAATGTGTTTGGTATTGATGACGCGGTCCGAGCTTGATGCGGGGCAAGGTTCCATCCCCCAAGCTGGTCCCGAGGTGGCGGAGCGGAGAGCTCGACACGCCGAAGTGGTGACATAGCACGGTCAATGCAGACTGGCAGAGTGCCGCCGAAGTCGCCGGATCATTTTCCTGTGCACAAAAAATAGTGCAAACCGGAGATAATAGTAATAATGATAATTTAAAAAATGTTGAATAATAAATAATTTATGCAAAGTGAGGAATAGAAGAAATATGGCCTGGCGCCGAAGTCAATGTCGATGCAGGGCATCACCGTGATGTAGTAAAGGCATGGCAAAGCC